>NC_135821.1:61780742-62077033 GCF_964213995.1 Mustelus asterias | reverse complement strand
ACACACACACACACAGGGGATACACACACACACACAGGGGATACCACACACACACACAGGGGATACACACACACACACAGGGGATACACACACACACACAGGGGATACACACACACACACAGGGGATACACACACACACAGGGGATCACACACACACACAGGGGATACACACACACACACAGGGGATACACACACACACACAGGGGATACACACACACACACAGGGGATACACACACACACACAGGGGATACACACACACACACAGGGGATACACACACACACACACAGGGGATACACACACACACACAGGGGATACACACACACACACAGGGGATACACACACACACACAGGGGATACACACACACACACACACACAGGGGATACACACACACACACAGGGGATACAACACACACACACACACACACAGGGGATACACACACACAGGGGATACACACACACACACAGGGGATACACACACACACACAGGGGATACACACACACACACAGGGGATACACACACACACACACACACACAGGGGATACACACACACACACACACACACAGGGGATACACACACAACACACACACAGGGGATACACACACACACAGGGATACACACACACACAGGGGATACACACACACACAGGGGATACACACACACACAGGGGATACACACACACACAGGGGATACACACACACACACACACACACAGGGGATACACACACACACACACAGGGGATACACACACACACACAGGGGATACACACACACACACACAGGGGATACACACACACACACAGGGGATACACACACACACACACAGGGGATACACACACACACACAGGGGATACACACACACACACACACACACACACACAGGGGATACACACACACACACAGGGGATACACACACACACACACAGGGGATACACACACACACACACAGGGGATACACACACACACACAGGGGATACACACACACACACAGGGGATACACACACACACACAGGGGATACACACACACACACAGGGGATACACACACACACACAGGGGATACACACACACACACACACACACACACACAGGGGATACACACACACACACACAGGGGATACACACACACACACAGGGGATACACACACACACACACAGGGGATACACACACACACACACAGGGGATACACACACACACACAGGGGATACACACACACACACAGGGGATACACACACACACCACACACAGGGGATACACACACACACACACACAGGGGATACACACACACACACACAGGGGATACACACACACACACACACACAGGGGATACACACACACACACACAGGGGATACACACACACACACAGGGGATACACACACACACACACACAGGGGATACACACACACACACACAGGGGATACACACACACACACACACACACACAGGGGATACACACACACACACACACAGGGGATACACACACACACACACACAGGGGATACACACACACACACACAGGGGATACACACACACACACAGGGGATACACACACACACACACAGGGGATACACACACACACACACAGGGGATACACACACACACACAGGGGATACACACACACACGGGGATACACACACACACACAGGGGATACACACACACACACACACGGGGATACACACACACACACACAGGGGATACACACACACACAGCACACACACACAGGGGATACACACACACACACAGGGGATACACACACACACACACACACAGGGGATACACACACACACACACACAGGGGATACACACACACACACAGGGGATACACACACACACACACACACACACACACACAGGGGATACACACACACACACAGGGGATACACACACACACACACACAGGGGATACACACACACACAGGGGATACACACACACACACACAGGGGATACACACACACACACACAGGGGATACACACAACACACACAGGGGATACACACACACACACAGGGGATACACACACACACACACACAGGGGATACACACACACACAGGGGATACACACACACACACACACAGGGGATACACACACACACACACACAGGGGATACACACACACACACACACACAGGGGATAACACACACACACAGGGGATACACACACACACACACACAGGGGATACACACACACACACACACAGGGGATACACACACACACACAGGGGATACACACACACACAGGGGATACACACACACACACACAGGGGATACACACACACACACACACAGGGGATACACACACACACACACACAGGGGATACACACACACACACACACAGGGGATACACACAGGGGATACACACACACACACACACAGGGGATACACACACACACACACACAGGGGATACACACACACAGGGGATACACACACACAGGGGATACACACACACACACACACACAGGGCATACACACACACAGACGCACAGGGGATACACACACACACACACACACACACAGACGCACAGGGGATACACACACACACACAGGGGATACACACACACACACAGGGGATACACACACACACACAGGGGATACACACACACACACAGGGGATACACACACACACACAGGGGATACACACACACACACAGGGGATACACACACACACACAGGGGATACACACACACACACAGGGGATACACACACACACACAGGGGATACACACACACACACAGGGGATACACACACACACACAGGGGATACACACACACACACGGGATACACACACAGGGGATACACACACACACACAGGGGATACACACACACACACAGGGGATACACACACACACACAGGGGATACACACACACACACAGGGGATACACACACACACACAGGGGATACACACACACACACAGGGGATACACACACACACACAGGGGATACACACACACACACAGGGGATACACACACACACAGGGGATACACACACACACACAGGGGATACACACACACACACAGGGGATACACACACACACACAGGGGATACACACACACACACAGGGGATACACACACACACAGGGGATACACACACACACACAGGGGATACACACACACACACAGGGGATACACACACACACACAGGGGATACACACACACACACAGGGGATACACACACACACACAGGGGATACACACACACACACAGGGGATACACACACACACACAGGGGATACACACACACACACAGGGGATACACACACACACACAGGGGATACACACACACACACAGGGGATACACACACACACACAGGGGATACACACACACACACAGGGGATACACACACACACAGGGGATACACACACACACAGGGGATACACACACACAGGGGATACACACACACAGGGGATACACACACACAGGGGATACACACACACAGGGGATACACACACACAGGGATACACACACACAGGGGATACACACACACAGGGGATACACACACACAGGGGATACACACACACAGGGGATACACACACACAGGGGATACACACACAAAGAGAGAGAGACACCAGCCCAGATAAATCTGAAGGCAGACTTTGCACTTTAGGAGTGAATGGAGAAGTGTAGATCCCCTGGCCACCAGGGAGCAGGAGGTCAGGGTTACAATGCAGCAATTCCTCATATCTCAGGCAGAATTACTTCCTATTCTCCATCTGTCACTCACTGACCTTCCCCAATGGACACTGAAAGAAGACAACTTTATTTAAAATAAAATAAAATGGTCAGCATTACCGGGCGCTTCCTGTCAACTGACAGAAAGAACAACACAGACGCACATCTGGACTGACAAGTCTTTTGGTTTAATCACTGGGGGAATTTTGAGACACAATAGAGCTGTCAGGCATTTTATATTTAATATTGACAGCAGCTGACAGCAAGGTGTCCTTTGTGATCTCGGGCTTTCTGTTCTCTAATATTTCTTTGAAGAAATTAATGTCATTTTTGGAACTAACAAAGGGAACAGGGAGACCTCAAAACAAGGTAATGGTATTGGAGAATAGGCCTGGCCTGACAGTCTTATTAACTTGATGTTCACAGCAACTTGTTCATCGTCTTGTGTGGAATTGTGAGCAGGAGGGCAGGGTTACAGGGCAGTGATCTAATCAAAGGCCTCAAATCCCATCTCAGTTCCGTGTTGAGTTGATTATTCATATCCAGGGAAACCAAGAGAGGAATAAAAGAAAGGTTTACATTTATATAGCCACTTTCATGACCTTGGATGCCTCATCACCAATAAAGAACTTTTGAAATGTAGTCACTGTTGTAATGTAGGACACACGGCAGCCAATTTACACACAGCAAGATCCCACAAACTCCAATAAGATAAAAGATGAGGTGTCTGCTTTAGTGATGTGGGAAAAATGTTGGTCAAGGTGTTGTGAGAATTCCCTTGTGCTTTTTTTGAATGGTGTCATGGGATTTTATACACCCACCTGAGGGGGCAGCTGAACCTTCAGTTAAATGACTCAGCTGAAAGACAGCACAGCCGACAGTGCAGTGTTCCATCCACACCGGAGCGGGCTTGGATTTTATGCTCAGGTTTCTAGACAGGAGACATGAACCCCACCACCTTCTGAGTCAGAGGCTGAAATATTACCACTGAGGTAGTTGTAGCTTTCCCCCAACAACCTACCTTGCACCACGCACTTTCACTCATTGTGCTTTTGTGACTCTGACCGATTCTTGTCATAGAATCCCCACAGTGCAGAAGGAGGCCATTCGACTCATCGAGTCTGCACCGACCACAATCCCACCCAGGCCCTATCCCCATAACTCCATGCATTCACCCCAGCTAGTCCCCCTGACACTAAGGGGCAATTTAACACGGTCAATCCATCTAACCCACATATCTTTGGACTGTGGGAGAAAACCGGAGCATCCGGAGGAAACCCACGCAGACACGGGGAGAATGTGCAAACTCCACACGGACAGTAACCCAAGCCGGGAATCGAATCCAAGTCCTTGGCGCGGTGAGGCAGCAGTGCTAACCACTGTGCCACCATGCTGCTGTGAGGCAGCAGTGCTAACCACTGTGCCACCATGCTGCTGTGAGGCAGCAGTGCTAACCACTGTGCCACCATGCTGCTGTGAGGCAGCAGTGCTAACCACTGTGCCACCATGCTGCTGTGAGGCAGCAGTGCTAACCACTGTGCCACCATGTCGATTGAGCTGTTTCTGGCGTGCGGAGGATTTGGATAATGAAAGTGTGGTGAACCATAGTTGGTTACCACTATGAGTGCTGAGCCATGGATGGTCAGCACTGTGGGGGTTTGTAGATATGTTACTGTAATTACTGTTGGTGTTAGGGTTGGGCTGTTCTACCTGTTGATATTGTTCTGTGGTACACTCCAGTTGGCTCCGCCTACCAGGGGAGGTATAAAGGTCACTGCACTGCCTGGTGACCCTTTAGTCTGGGATTGTATTGTATATAGTGTGCTCCATTCTTGTCAGTAATAAAAGCCTTTATTTCCCGGGTACGATCCAGCCTCCCGAGTGATTTAATCGCGCATCAGAAAGCCAACATTGTTCATTCTTCCATCAGAACAAGGGGCTGGCAGCCAGGATCTGAAAAGGTAGGGACGACCGTTTGGCTAACATCATGGATGGTTAATATCAATCAACGCAGAATGAGTTGGAAAAGCATGTGCAGGAAGGTGAGAGGTCACCAAGGATGACATATTGTCGCAGCTGGGGAAGGGCTGAGTGAATCAAAAGCAAAGGACGTGGGATTGGACACAAGTGGAACATATCTGGAGATGAATAAGGACAGGATAGGGCAGAGACTGTCTAATTTGCATCTCCCAGGGCCAGGAGGATCAACTCTGGGGGTAAAAAGGGACACTTCATCATGAAGGAGGGGGGAGGAGGTTGGGTGCCAGGGGAGACTAGGAGCGAGCTGGCGGGGGGATTGCAGGGGGTTTTGAGATCATGGCAGCAGGAGGATGGGGTGGGGGGAGCTGGGGATTTTGCTGGCACGATCATCGGAGCAGACCAGTGGAGGGTTCAGTTTCAATCCTGAACCCAGGCCGGAAGCTGCCTCTGCTGCTGGACCCGATTCCGGAACCAGCCCATGCCCCACATGGTGCCTTACACTGTTACCACAGGCTGGGCCTCCATCTCACAGCTAGATACCCTCCAGTCCCCAGCCCAATTTGCCCACCTGCCGAAGCTGAGTAATTCTTAGAGGAGATTACCGGCCAGTGCTCCTTCTCCTCACTCATGGCCGTGTGGGCTTGAGTCTACACATGCAGAGCAGCAAAGTGTGCATGCGCAGACCCAAGAGATTCAGACACTAAAGAAACCCAGGAAAAATGGCACCCCAGGAAGTTCAGTGCCGTGATGCGCGATAGAAAACCGAATTCCAAGATAGTTGAACACCCTGTCCAGGGCCTGGTACTTCCACTGTTTTGCCTTGTCTGTAACGCTGTCCCCAAGACTGCCCTATCCTTAAGAGTCTGTGTGAAGTAGCAAAGCTATCTTAGTTGGCAAGTGCTGTGAAGAGGAAAGAATCACTGGTTGAACGCACAAAACTCAGGTGGTGGACATCTATGCACTTATTTTTTGCTGTGCTCCCTATGGAAATGGATGACAATATTAAGAATAAGCTGCAGTTTAAGTCGAACAGCTTATGTCATAGAATCCTCACAGAATCATAGAAACCTTCTGTAATTACTTTCCTTATTTCCATTGTGAAACCACTGGGTTTCAATTTTCTGGAAAAATAACAAATCGAATTACAGAATATGATCACAAAACAGAAATAAAAATTCTGAAATATAACCCAATAAGAAGACTTAGATGGTTATAGAATCATGTGTTAAGGAGCAGCTTAAAGAAGGAGAGAGGGGGAGAAGGGCAGCGAGGTTTAAAGCCGGATTTTTAGAGCTTAAGGCACAGCTGCCAAGGTGCAGTCATGAAAAATTGGGATTCTACAAGAGGCCAGAATTGGAGAAGCACAGAGATCTGAGTGTGTTCAGAGACTGGCTGAGGTTACAGTGATAGAGCTGGAAGGGGCTACAGAGGGACTTGAACACGAGGGAAGACAAAAAATCAAAAGCCATAATGAAAGAGTTGGAAAGAGAAAAAAGAAATGCAAAAGAGAATGGAAAATTAAAAGAGAAAAAAAACTTTGCATTTATATAAAGTTAAGTTTATTTACTAATGTTACAAGTACGCTTACATTAACACTGCAGTGAAGTTACTGTGAAGATTCCCTAGTCGCCACACTCGGCTACACTGAGGGAAAATTTAGCATGGCCAATGCACTCAACCAGCACATCTTTCGGACTGCGGGAGGAAACCAGAACACCCGGAGGAAACCCACACAGACACGGTGAGAACGTGCAGACTCCAAACAGGCAGTGACCCAAGCCAGGAATTGAACCCGGTTCTCTGACGCTGTGAGGCAGCAGTGCAAACCACTTTTCACAATGACCTGATGTCTCAAAGCACTTTACAGTCAATGAAATTCATTTTGAAGTGTAGTCACTGTTGTAAAAGAGGGAATATGGAAACCAACATGCACACAGCAAACTCCCACCAACAGCAATGTGATCATAACCAGATAATCTGTTTTCTTGTGGTCTTGGCTCAGGGATAAATATTGACCAGGAAACCGGGGGTGGCCCTGCTGCTCTTCTTCGAATTAGTGTCATGGGATCCTTTACATCCACCCGAGCTGGCAGAAGGGACCTCACCCAAGAGGCAGCCTCTCCAATAGTGCAGCACTCCCTCAGCACTGCACTGGAGTGTCAATCTTGATTTTCGTACTCAAGCCTTGGAGTATGATATGAACCTGGGACCTTGTGATCCAGAGGAGACTGTGTTAACAACTGAGCCACAGCTGGCACAGAAAGCAAACAGGGGGAGAAAGAGAAAGAAGAGGGAGAATAAACATAAGCAAGCGAGTTCCTGGATATCAGGTGAAGGCAGGTCAGGGCCTAGGTGTGCTGTCCCAGAGTTAAATAGCTTACTAATGTTCACTGTCTCAGCAGAGTACAAGGAAAGTGCCCATTTGGGCAAAGCAGCTGATGCTGTTCAGTGTCCATGGAAACGAATTCCAATGGGAGGTCATGGCCTCTAGGAAAGGAAAGGGCAAATACTGGACAGGCACCAAACTTCCTCATCTAACCTGGCTGAGGGAGGAGGATGAAGCTTATAATGCTGTGACACACAGATGGCTGAGAAGTCGGATCACCCACATAGTTACATTATATATATGGATAGTAACAGACCGTACTACCTGCCGTCTGCAATTCCATTCTTCATCAAGTTCCAAAAGCAGCTGTTTCTTTCAATTTATTTAAACTTTTAAATAAAAGAGAAAATGTGCTCTTATTCCCTCCAGACTTTAATTTTTTATCCTTTAAATTATTACTTATTTAGCTCATCTTTTGATCTGTACTGAGACAACTCCTCTCAGCCAGAACCATGAGAAGAGGAGTATTCCTGGGTTGGAATTAAAACATAATCTTAAGCTTTAAATTTAAAGTTTATTTGTTAGTGTCACAAGTAGGCTTACATTAACACTGCAATGAAGTTACTGTGAAAATCCCCTAGTCGCCACACTCCGCCGCCTGTTCGGGTACACTGTGGGAGAATTTAGCATGGCCAATGCACCGAACCAGCATGTCTTTTGGACTGAGGGGGGAAACTGGAGCACTCGGAGGAAACCCATGCAGACACAGGGAGAACATACAGACTGCACACAGGCAGTGACCCAAGGCTGAAATCGGACCCAGGTCCCCAGAGCATGAGGCAACAGTGCTAACCACTGTGCCACCCGAACAGGCGGCAGAGTGTGGCGACTAGGGGATTTTCACAGTAACTTCATTGCAGTGTTAATGTAAGCCTACTTGTGACACTAACAAATAAACTTTAAATTTAAAGCTTAAGATTATGTTTTAATTGCAACCCAGGAATACTCCTCTTCTCATGGTTCTGGCTGAGAGGAGTTGTCTCAGTACAGATCAAAAGATGAGCTGAGGCGGTGCAGGGGGAATACCATTGGGTTATGATTTTTTTCTTTACATTTTCTTTCAATGGTTCCAATTATTAGTTGTAAAAGTACTGGAGGAGAAAATTGGCTGTTTGATTGGACGAGATGCTTGACTGAAGCAGGTCACATGATGAAACCGCACACACCTGTCTGACCAGAGCCGGACAGCCCGAGGCCTGGGGCAGGTCAGAATAGCAGGGCTGAAATGGCGGTAAGGCAATTGAGGGGAGGAGGGTGGTGGTGGTATTAGACATAATTGGAGAACGCTCGCTGAGTGCAGGAAAGGAGGGGGTGGAAGACAATCTGGGGCAAAAGAGGCCTGTGTTTTCTGCATGGAGCCAGGAGGAGCACTGGTGATCCTCCAACCCCTTCTTTGGAAACCCTTCCCTTCCTCTGCTGCCCTGGTGAATCAGGTAGGCACCTCAGCCACTTAAAGAAGCACCAGTCAAGATGGTTGCATGCAAGAAGCGAAGGGGGTGATAAATATTTGCATCGCCGTTTCAACTGCACAACCTCCTGCCACGTGGTAAGTAGGTTTGTTGATTCTGGTTGGACATATTCCTGGAGATTTCATCATGTGACCTCCTACCCCTACATTCTCATCAATGGTCACCTGACATGTCCATCCTCACTGGCCCCACCTTCCCACAGCCATACTCTTAGGCCAGAACGTTACCACCGTTCACGCCGGCTGGGTGCCAAATTCTCGCTGCAGCAGGAGTGTGACATGAATGGCCAGTAAGATCGCGCCCTTTTTGTCACTTGATTGGAGGATTCTTCGTTAGTAGTCAATCTTTTTTGCTCTGATCTAATTTTTTGATCATTAATCGGCTGTTATCAATGGTGGTGGAGGCAAACTCGATAGGGTCTTTTAAGAGACTTCTGGATGAGTACATGGGACTTAATAGGATTGAGGGTTATAGGTAAGCCTATATATAGGCCTAGGTAGGTAGGGACATGACCGGCGCAACTTGTGGGCCGAAGGGCCTGTTTGTGCTGTAGTTTTTCTATGTTCTAATAATTAGAAGTGGGTGATGAAAAATCAGAAATAAACTATTTTCTAAGAAAGGTGCCTATAAATGTGTTGCTCACAGCCGGGTCCTGAAAGTTAACCTTTAAAGGCAATCCTGGAAGATTAGCAGTGCTGGAAGGGGGTTACAATTACCCTTAGTGAGATACAAGATGGGCTGTTATTAACCCCGCCCCCCCCCCACCCGCCCCCCTTATCATCCTCAAGGGATTGAACATCAGTAAGAAGCCAAACAAGGAAAGAAATAAAAATACTTAATTAAAAGGAAGAAAAGAAAAGTTTCTCAATTGTTTTTGTTCTACAAGTTCTCGAAGAATAATAACGTTAACCTTTCTCTTCTCTCCCACCACCATTAATTAAAACTAATATCAGCTTTGTCGTTAATTTATAAAAACTTATTTGGCATTTTTCGACATTTCTCTTCAGTTGCACTGCTCCGCAATCTGACATTTCAGCGGAGCGTCGTTTTGTAAGGGAGGCCAAGTGGATTCTGGACAGTGACCACACTGCTCATTAAACTAAAAAATGCTAATTCTTTTTGGTGTGTGTCTGTGGCATCATTAGCTTGGCGCAGCACGGAGCTGAGGAAATTAATTTGCAGCTCTGACTGGGGAGAGCTAATGAGGAAGCATCCAGCCTGACGTGGCTTCTGTCAGGATACAGAGAGGCAAGGAGGCAGCTCCTCCGAGTTAATGGGACTCAGTGGGCCGGCTAAGGTTTACGCAAGGCAACAATCTGCTAACAAGCCGCGGCTCCTGCTACGGCCGCACAGAAGTGCATTTTTAATGCTCCCCACTGCCCCCCCCCCCCCCCTCCTCCCCCCTGATTTTAACCCGCCCCATCTAGTCAAAAGGCAAGCGGGTGGGCGGTTAAAATAGCAGTGGTGATTGACTCCCCTCCGACCCCATGGGTTGCAAATTAAACATACTTTTTTTGGGCAGAGAGGCCTGGAAGATGGAGAGATCCTATTTTAAATCTGAATTTCACTCCAGGGTCACATTCAGGCAGGCCTCGAGTCCTGATTTACACGACAAACATCCAGGTGAACTTGCTTCACACCAACACTACAGCTATAGTGTAAACACAACATAATAAAAAACGTGAATCAAAAGCAGCTGTTAGTTAATCCATTGGGTTAAGATAGCTGCGGCAACTAAAGCCAGCATTATAAATGAATTGAAAAGCAATTAAATTTATTCTTGTAGGGCAAAGGGATTGAGGGATAATGGTGAATAGTGGCACAGGAACAGGATTAGGCCATTCCGTCCCTCGAGCCTAGGCTGCCATTCAAGACCAGCATGGCTGATCTGGGCCACAGCCTCATCCGTAGAACCCTTACACTGCAGAAAGAGGCCTTTCGGCCCATCGAGTCTGCACCAACTAATCAAAAAGAAAAAAAGAGGCATACACGAGATCCAGGCAGCTAAAAACAGATGGAGCACTGGAGGAATACAGAGAAAGTTGAAAAGAACTCAAACAGGGAGTTGGAAGGGCAAAAAGGGGTCACGAAATGTCCTTGGCAGACAGGATTAAGGAGAATCCTAAGGCATTTTATACATACGTTAGGAACAAGAGGGTTGTTAGGGAAAGGATCAGACCTCTCAGGGACAAAGGAGGGGAATTATGCTTAGAACCAAAGGAAATAGGTGAGATCCTAAACGAATACTTTGCATCAGTATTCACAAAGGAGAGGGACATGTTGACTGGTATTGTCTCAGAGTTGACCCATTAGAAGAAATCTCAATTACAAGGGAGGAAGTGTTAGGTTTTTTAGGAAACATTAAGACAGACAAATCCCCAGGGCCAGATGGCATCTATCCTAGACTCCTCAGGGAGCAAGAGATGAAATTGCTGGGCCTCTAACAGAAATCTTTGTCTCTTCACTGGACACAGGTGAGGTCCCAGAGGATTGGAGGATAGCAAATGTGGTCCCGTTATTTAAGAAGGGTAGCAAGGATAACCTGGGTAATTATAGGCCGGTGAGCTTGACGTTCATGGTAGGGAAATTGTTGGAGAAGATTCTTAGAGATAGGATATATGTGCATTTAGAACTGAATAATCTCATTTGCGATAGACAGCATGGTTTTGTACGAGGGAGGTCATGCCTCACAAATTTGGTTGAGTTTTTTGAGGTGGTGACAAAAATGATTGACGAAGGAAGGGCCATGGATGTAGTCTATATGGATTTTAGTAAAGCGTTTGACAAGGTCCCTCATGGCAGGCTAGTGCAAAAGGTTAAATCTCACGGGATAAAAGGTGAGCTAGCTAGATGGGTGGAGAACTGGCTTAGCCATAGAAGTCATGATGTGGAGATGCCGGCGTTGGACTGGGGTAAACACAGTAAGAAGTTTAACAACACCAGGTTAAAGTCCAACAGGTTTATTTGGTAGCAAAAGCCACACAAGCTTTCGGGAGCTCCAAGCCCCTTCTTCAGGCGAGTCACCTGAAGAAGGGGCTTGGAGCTCCCGAAAGCTTGTGTGGCTTTTGCTACCAAATAAACCTGTTAAGTTTGCGGATGACACGAAGATTGCTGGAATTGCGGATAGTGGTGAACATTGTCAGAGAATACAGCAGGATATAGATAGGCTGGAACATTGGGCGGAGAAATGGCAGATGGAATTTAATCCAGATAAATGCGAAGTGATGCATTTCGGTAGATCTAATGCAAGGGGGGGCTATACAATAAATGGCAGAACCATCAGGAGTATAGACACACAGAGGGACCTGGGTGTACAAGTCCACAGATCCTTAAAGGTGGCAGCACAGGTGGAAAGGGTGGTGAAGAAGGCATATGGCATGCTTGCCTTTATTGGACAGGGCATAGAATATAAAAGTTGGCATATGATGTTGCAGCTGTATAGAACGATGGTTAGGCCACATTTGGAATACTGCGTCCAGTTCTGGTCGCCATACGACCAGAAGGACATGGAGGCTTTGGAGAGAGTGCAGAGAAGGTTTACCAGGATGTTGCCTGATATGGAGGGTCTTAGCTATGAGGAGAGATTAGGTAAACTGGGGTTGTTCTCCCTGGAAAGACGGAGGATGAGGGGCGACCTAATAGAGGTGTATAAAATTATGAAGGGCATAGATAGAGTGAACAGTGGGAAGCTTTTTCCCAGGTCGGAGGTGACGAACACAAGGGGTCACGGGTTCAAGGTGAGGGGGGCAAGGTTCAACACAGATGTCAGGGGGATGTATTTTACACAGAGGGTGGTGGGGGCCTGGAATGCACTGCCAAGCAAGGTGATTGAGGCGGACACGCTGGGATCGTTTAAGACTTATCTAGATAGCCACATGAACAGACTGGGAATAGAGGGATACAAAAGAATGGTCTAGTGGGCACATGAGCGGCGCAGGCTTGGAGGGCTGAAGGGCCTGTTCCGAAGGGCGGCACGGTAGCACAGTGGTTAGCACTGCTGCTTCACAGCTCCAGGGACCTGGGTTCGATTCCCGGCTCGGGTCACTGTCTGTGTGGAGTTTTCACATTCTCCCTGTGTCTGCGTGGGTTTCTTCCGGGTGCTCCGGTTTCCTCCCACAGTCCAAAGATGTGCGGGTTAGGTTGATTGGCCATGGTAAAATTGCCCCTTAGTGTCCTGGGATGTGTAGATTAGAGGGATTAGCGGGTAAAATATGTGGGGATATGGGGGTAGGGCCTGGGTGGGATTGTGGTCGGTGCAGACTCGATGGGCCAAATGGCCTCTTTCTGTACTGTGGGGTTTCTATGATTTCTATGATTTCCTATGCTGTATTGTTCTTTGTCTCTCCCAATAAGCATTCCACCCAGGCCCTCCATCTTCCTTTGCTCAATATCCTTGGCCAGCAAACGTTTATCGGATTCAGATTTAATATCATTAATACAGCTAACATCTACAGTTTTCTGTGGAAGCAAATTCCACATTTCGATCAGCTCTGGTATTTCCTATCTTCTCTCCTCAACGGCCCAACTTTACAAGTTCTGGTCGCTTGTACTCGAAACCTCTCATCAGTGGGAAGCAATTCCCTCCATCGTCAGCATCCTAAAAAGCTCAAAAGCCTGCAAGGCAAGATGGTTAAACTAGGCAAAGGCAAATTCATGAGATGATGTAAGGAGATTGTTCTTTGTATGAAGCTTGATTGACACATGGAATGGTAGTGGAGAAAAACTGCTCAAAATAATGGAACACCTGGATGCTGTGACTAAATATTCTTCCGGGCTAGATATCGACAGAGTCTTCTTTATCTGGAGTCTTCTTTATCTACCTTATGAGCAACATGTATGGGAGATCAGAAAGAGTGGTTTGGCAGAGACTAAGTCCATCTGTTCACAAAATTCCTTCTGTCTTTAGACAATTCTTCTGTTTGTGAAACAGAATTCAGCATTCAGTAAAAGACAGAAACTTTCAGCTCTCCGCTACCCAAAAAAAAGAGAGAGAGGAAGGAACATAACTGATCTTCTGTCATGAAGCATCTGTTGCGGTGATATCTATGTGCCTCCAGAGATTGTGATGAAGCAGAACGGGAGCGATTCATAGAATCAAAGAACCTTTCCCGGTCCTTGGTACGCACAGAACAACTAAAAATAACACTCGGAATGTGTGCAACTGCCTTAATATTCTAATTTGCAAAACATCTCAAAATATCTTGCTGTGTAGCTGTCCGTTTGAATGGCTCAAAACTCAATCTCCCATTCAGATGTCTTTTTTTCCCCCCTCTCTCAATAATTTTATATTTTCTTTGAATGCACAAGAATGTGAATACATGGAAAACATGACAGACGCAAACAATGGGGCCAACCAGTGATGGCACATTGAAACCCAGTGGGTGGGATTTTCCAGACGTGTTTGCGAAAAAATACTGCCCAAGGACCTTTGCATGGTTCACACCCCGCCCTCCCACCCGCTATGATTCCCATGGCAGGCAGGACAGGAAAATTCCCTCCAGAGATATCCAAAACTACTAAGAATCAAGGAGGGAGATCGGAGAATATTTTTACCCCAAGGGTAACAAATTGGCAGAATAAGAAAGGTAGAAATGTTTGTATTTATAGTCTGTTTCATGACCTCTCTACATCCCAAAGCCAATTACCGCAAATGAAGTGCATTTGAAATATAGCCACCATTGCAATGTCGGCAGCCAATTTGTACACAGCAAGGTCCAACAGCAATGCAATGACAAATGACCAGGTCATCTGTTCCAGTAGTGTTGGATAAGGGATAAATATCGGCCTAAATCCTTGAACAGAATTTAAGTTTTGTCAGATGGTGCCTCGGTTTTAATGTCTCATCAACGAGCAGCACCTCTGACAGTGAGGAGGAGTTGGTGACCCAACTTTTCGAACCGCTGCAGTACCTGTGGTGTGGGTACGCCCACAGTGCTGTTAGGAAGGGAGTTGCAGGATTTTGACAGTGAAGGAACGGCGAATGTCAGAAACTAGGACACTATTTTAGCCACATGCATAATTTTAAACGAGAACATCCTTCGCACAATACAGGTAACTGTAATTCACAAGTGGACATTTACTGAATAAGTATCTACCGTCATTCAGGAAAGCAGACACAATGATCAAAACATACTCACATCCTTTTAACACACAACAAACGTTCAAGTTCACATGCATATACCATGTGAATGAATATTGCAATCGCAAAGCAAAATAAAGATTGCATTTTTACACCATCTATCAAGAGCGCAGAACTCAAGTGTTTTGCAGTCAATTTGCATTTGGAGTGTAATCTCTGTTGTAATGTATGGAAATGCAGCAGCCAATTTACACTTAGCAAACTCCCAGCAATATGACGATGACCAGATAATCTATTTTGTTTTAATAGTAATGTTGATTGAAGAATAAATATTGTCCAGGTAATCAGGGATAACTCTTCTGCAGAATAGCGATATGGGATGTTTGATGTTCACTTGAGAGAATAGGTTAATCATTATTATATGAATCACTTTCTTTAATTTATCGATCTAAAATGCAATTGACCACACCTTAAATTAACCATATGTAACTTGTGGTTAACATAGAATTTTACAGCACAGAAACAGGCCATTTAGCCCAACAAGTCTATTCCATTCTATGGACACCAAACAAGTCTCCTCCCATCTTATTTCTTCATGCCCTGGCAACATATTGTATTGGTGAGCACAACAATAACTTACATTTATATAGTACCTTTAATGCAGTAAAAGATCTCAATGCATTTCAACTGGAAGGTGTTATTAAAAAAAAAACCTCCCTGACTTGGAAACATATTGTTGTGGAGATGCCGGCGTTGGACTGGGGTTTACACAGTAAGAGTTTAAACAACACCAGGTTAAAGTCCAACAGGTTTATTTGGTAGCAAATACCATTAGCTTTCGGAGCGCTCCGAAAGTTAATGGTATTTGCTACCAAATAAACCTGTTGGACTTCAACCTGGTGTTCATCATAGAAACCCGACAGTGCAGAAAAAGGCCATTCGGCCCATCGAGTCTGCACCAACCACAATCCCACCCAGGCCCTACCCCCATATCCCTACACATTTACCCGCTAATCCCTCTAACCTACGCATCTCAGGACACTAAGGGGCAATTTTTAGCATGGCCAATCAACCTAACCCGCACATCTTTGGACTGTGGGAGGAAACCGGAGCACCCGGAGGAAACCCACGCAGACACGAGGAGAATGTGCAAACTCCACACAGACAGTGACCCAAGCCGGGAATCGAACCCAGGTCACTGGAGCTGTGAAGCAGCAGTGCTAACCACTGTGCTACCGTGCCGTGTTGTTAAAACTCTTACTGCGTTGGAAATATATTGTCATTTGTTCAGTGTCGCTGGGTCAAAATCCTGCAACTCCCTCCTTAACAGCATTGTGGGCATACCCACACCACAGGTACTGGTAGCTCACCAACTCCTTCTCCGTGGGCAATTAGAGATGTACAGTAATAATGCTGGTTGAGCCCCCACATCCCATGAATGAATTTTTAAATATTAATACAAAGCCATAAAAGGAGACATCATAATAGGTGACCAAAAGTTCGGTCAAAGAAGTAGGTTTGAAAGGGTCATTTTAAAGGAGGAGGGAGAGATGGGGAGGTTTAGGGAAGAAATTCCAGTGCTTCAGGCCTAGGCAGCTGAAGGCATGGCTACCAATGGTACGGAAAAGGAAATCATGGATGCACAAGAGACTAGAATTGGAGGAACGCAGAGATCTTGGAAGGGTGCAAAACTGGAGGGGATTGTGGAGGGAGGGAGCAAAAGGAGTAAATTGTGCAAGATGGGAAGGAGAAGGTGAGAGGGAGCCGCATTTCACATTGAAAGTACTTTATCCTGTGAAGACCTCGTGTGTGTCACATAGTGAGGCGCCATTCCTGGTGCGGATCCCTCCTGTCAATGAGCACAGGCGGCTAGTCCCTACTTTCAGCAGAAAGTGTCCACGCTGTGAGTTCAGCTTGTAAGCCAACACACAGTAATGTGGTGTTGGTATGGACAGGTATTTCAAACAAGATCTCAGTGGGAGTAGTGTTACATAAATGTCTTCATTGACATAAGGGCCTTCTTACCTGTTGCTCACAAGCATCAGTGGCAAAGCTCACACTGCGGCATTTGTCTGTACATCAGAACTCCAAGCTGTGTTTCTTTGAAACACAACAGGCCATTTCCTCTCGGGCAGTATTTTACTATTTATACAATTCTACTTTACACGAAGGAAAGGGAAATAAGGCAGTAAGCATTCATGCAGCAGAGAACCGTGGAGATTTATTCAAGCTAAATGTGACCCCTTTGTATTTTCATTCGTCTCAAGTTCACTCATTGTACTGTCCTGACAAAAGGTGGATAAAATCATCCTTTGAAAGAAAGACACATTTAGATCACATCTTATCCTGCCTCCCAGAACCATCTCAAAATCCTGCACTTCCAAAGAACTATGGTAAAGTACACTGAATGACCTAACCAATCTAACACCCATTTTGCACAGAATGCGATCTTACAATGGAGAAAATAGGAGCAGGAGGAGGCTACTTGGCCTTTCAAGCCTGTTCCACCATTCATTATAATCATGGCTAATCATCCAATTCAATAGCAATAAGACCAACCTGGTACAGTACACAGAGCAAAACTATTTCCTCTGCTGTGGGGAGTCCAGAACAAGGGGACAGAATCTTAAAATTACAGCTTGGCCATTCAAGGGCCAGGAAATATTTCTTCACAAAGAGTAGGGGAAATCTGGAACGCTCTCTCTCTCCCAAATAGCAGTTGAGGTTGGAATCGATTCAACATTTCAAAATTAAAATTGATAGGTTTTTGTTAGACAAGAGTATTAAAGGGTTATGAAATCATACCTCAAAAGTAGCTGGAGTTCAGATATGGGTCACCGATAATCTAATTGAATGGTCTTCTCCTGTTCCTACGCTATGTTCTTATGTTAATCTACTTGCAGTGGTGATGGTTGAGCAACAATGACAGGAACACTAGGATCCACCCCATGCACATTTTTGAATAAGTGCCAAGGGGGCATTCCCATATACCTGAAACACCAGGTCGAAGAGTCAGGACCTCAAATTTCTGTCTCATCCAAATGAAAGCACTGCTGGCTACTCCCTCTGCAGCAGTGAAGTGTTAACCTTGATGCTGCATTCAAATTCAGCAGTAGAACTGCAACACATTCTGCACCCTCTCCTTTCATTCTCTATGAACGGTATGCTTTGTCTGCATAGCGCGCAAGAAACAATACTTTTCACTGTGTACTAATACATGTGGTAATAATAAATCAAATCAAATCACAAACCTTCTGTCTTAGGCTAAACATTTTGACTTCTTACCCCTTTCACTTTGGTCCCAGCCCCTTCTTTCTTCACCCGCAATCATTCTCATCTATTTCTCTCCCACCATCCAGTGGCGTTTTACCCAATTTTTGCATGTGTCTCAAATGCTGGGGTAGCGTTCAGGGAGTGGTACCTGATTATTGGAGATGGAGTGGAGGAAGCAGTTGTTGAAAGTGAACAATGGTCTTGAGAGAGGCATTGGTCTGAAGAACAATTCTGTTCAGTGCTAAACCCAATCAGCCTCGTGTTGCCTCAGATCCTAGAAACATTTCTCAGCTGTAGGTTTGGAATTTCCCAATGGTTACTTTGATCACTTGTTTACACTGCAGAACTAAAATTGCTTGGAGCTTTAAAGGAGGCTAACAATGAAGTGAGCATGCAACCGTGAACAAAAATAAATATTTCCATAATGTGAATTTGGGGGATCTGCAGCAGATTGAAGAAGAACAGAGTGGTTCAATAGAAATTTAAATCGATCAGAGAATCATAGTTTTAAGATTAAGATTAAATTTATCTATTAGTGTCACAAGTAGGCTTACATTAACACTGCAATGAAGTTACTGTGAAAATCCTCTAGTCGCCACACTCCGACGCCTATTCGGGTACATAGAGAACTTAGCATGGCCAATGCACCTAACCAGCACATGTCTTTCAGACTATGGGAGGAAACCAGAGCACTTGGAGGAAACCCACGCAGAATCCGCACGTACAGTGACCCAAGCTGGGAATTGAACCCGGGTCCCTGGCACTGTGAGGGGCCCCATCTCTGTAACCCCACGTATTTACCCCTCTATTCTCGCTAACCTGCGCATCTTTGGACACCAAGGGGCAATTTAGTCTGGTCAATCCACCTAATGTGCACATCTTTGGATAATAACATAGATATAATTAGAACTGAACTAAGATTTATAGTAAGAATGGCAGAATGGAAAAAGACAGTGATGTATGGCTCCTAAAGAAATTGGGAGTTTCAATTGGTGCAAACAGATCTTTAGGAAATGTCACCAACTGAGATTACACAAGTTCAAAAGAGTTGAAAACAAGCCAACACACCAGGATGGAGGTAAATAGACAAAAACAGAAAAGAGTCATCCAATCTCAAAACTTAAGTTCTATTCTCTCTCCACAGATGCTGTCAGACATGCTGAGATTTTCCAGCATTTTCTCTTTTGTTTCAGATTCCAGCTTCCGCAGTGATTTGCTTTTATATTTGGGGGTAAAGAGATTTCTGGAGAAAGAGTTTGCGAGTGTACTCACATCATTGGGAGATAAGGAGCTGGCTTGGTGGAGGAATGAATGGTGACTGAATGCAGCTCAGGGGTTGGGAGGAGTAACAAGCATGAGGAAGAATATTATCCTCCCCAACATGTTACAAGCATTAGCTTCTTGGGGGTGGACCCTGAAATGGATTTCAATGGTGTCAGAAACCATGAGATGACTTGGGAAAGAGGGGATGACAGAGATTAGCAACTTAATTCATAATACAGTAGCAACAGGCGACTCAAGAATTAGAGTGAGAGGCACTATCTTTTCCAGTCGAGATAGCGGGTCAAGATGTTCATATGCTTTGCTGTTTCTCAGGTGTTAGGGTCAAGGAGAGTTGGTAAAGGCTAGGAAAGATCATGAAAATGGAAGGAGAACTGCCAATCATCCTGGTCTACATGGAAACCAACCACTTATGGAAAGAAAATCCTGAACTCCTGTAAAAGGGTTCAGGAAATAAAGAAAAGTTCAGGAACTGGTCATCCAGGGTCCCAATCTCAGGTTACCCAACTACAAGAATGGGGAATACAGGAACAGTAGGCTGATTGGACCCTCTCACCTGTCCTGCCCTTCAGTTAGATCACGACTGATCTCAATCTCTACCTCCATTATCATAGAATCCATTCTCCCAGTGTCTGGGTGCTCCAGTTTCCTCCCACAGTCCAAAGATGTGCGGGTTAGGTTGATTGGCAATGATAAATTGCCCCTTAGTGTCCCAGGATGCATAGGTTAGAGGGATTAGCAGGGTGAACATGAGGAGCTACGGGAATAGGGCCTGGGTCAGATTGTTGTCAGTGCAGACTCGATGGGCCGAGTGGCCTCCCTCTGCACTGTCAGGTTTCTATGATTATCCTCGATACCTCACCCAACAAAAGTACATTGATCTCAATTTTGAAATTTTCAATTGACTTCCAGCATCCACAGCCTTTTGGAGGAGAGACTTCCAGATTTCCACAACTTATCTGCTTCCCAACATCACCTCTGAATGGTCCTGCACTAAATCTAAAGTTATGGCACTGGTCTGCATTCCCCCACCAGAAGAGAATGCTACTCTCCATTTGCCCCATCAAATTCCTCAATTATTGTAAACACCTAAATTAGATCTCCTTAAACCTTTCTCACTAAAGAAAATAGAAGCTTTGCCGATGCAACCTGCCTTCATAAATTAACTATTTTAGCACCAGTATAACTTGAATCATACTGTGCCATCACTTTCTAAGGCCAATATGTCTCTTCTGACATGCAGTGCCCAAAACTGATTGCAGCATTCCAGGTATGTTCCAGCCAGAGCTTTACACAACTTTGGCACAATTTCCACTCATTTACTCCACTCTTTCAGGTTAAGACTACTTTTAATTATTTTGTGCACCTGCCCACTAACCGTTAGAGATTCATGTAGATGGACAGCTAAATTTCTCTGCTCCTCACCATTTAGAAAATACTCTGGCCTATCATTTTTCAGTCCAAATTAGATCACCTCATGCTTCTCCACATTAAACTTTATCCGTGCTCTACATTTTAAAAAGAATGCAGGCTGCTTTAAGAGCGGATCACATGATTTGTTGATGTTATGTCAATTGGGTGTTTGCTTAGGCTGCTGTTCTACTTTCAGTTTAATATCCTGATGCAGTGCAGACAGCAGCACTTCAATAAAACCTGTTGTTACTTTGAATCCACGTGTGCAAACCACGGCTTTTCTTTCTGTGTAAAACCCACAACGCCTAACATAGTTGGGGCATTACAATCTGCCAGAGCTTTGTCCACTCACTTAGTCTATCAATGTTTCTTGGAAACTTTCTGCTCTCATCTACACTACTTGTGCTTACTAACTCGATGACACTAACAAACTGAGAAACAGTTCTCTGTTTCAAATCCAGTAAAAAGCAGAGACCCCAATAAGGGGAAACCACACTAGTCACTGCCTGCCAACTGGACTGGATCCCTACTCTCCAGTTTTGCCTCCTAATCAATTCCTTACTCATATTAATAGGTTGCTCCCTATCCACATGCTCTTGTTTTTGTGGGTAGATTAGGGAACACAATTGGTGTCAGGAAGGATTTATTCATTGTTTTGAGATATTCACAGCAGTTCTGGGTAACAGAGACTTATTTCTTAAAATTGGGCTGTATTTGAACAGGAAAGAAGTTAATGAACCCGCAAAATGGATAAACAGAAGTGAACAGTAATTTAAATTAAGAAGGGGTCAGTGCCAGGGTACTGCCTGGTCATGCCCCTCTCTCCCCCCGGAGGCTATACTTACCTGTGCACCCCCAGTGGTTTCCTTTTTTAAAAAAACACTTGTAAACCTCGCTGACGTGATGAGGAGATCCCTACGTGGGGGGGACGATGCAGTAGGGCAGCCCTTTAATGTCACTAGAATTTATTTAAGTGAGGGTTCCTGACCTCTCTGGGCCGGCTTTTGGCACCAGCAGGGTGCGAGGAAAATGGAAAAACGAGATCTGTGTCATACAGTGCAGGAAAGGCCCTTCAGCCCATCACCGACAATAACTAAAGTCGCGCTAATCCCATTTTCCAGTACTTGTCCCATACCCTTGAATATTATGATATTTCAAGTACCCATCCAAATATTTTTTTAAAGATTGTAAGGTTTCCAGCCTCGAGAACTTTCCCAGGCAGCGCATTTCAGATTCCCAACGCCCTCTGAGCGAAAAGTTTTCTTCTCAAACCCCTCCGAATCTCCCGCTCCTTACTCAAACTATGCCCCCTCGTGATTGACCCCTCAACCAAGGGGAACAGCTGCTCCCTACTCACCCTGTCCTTGCTGGCGAGATTCTAGTTTTCTGACTCTGGTGGAATTGTGTGTCCACGTTGCCACCTGCGCTCACGGAAAACGCAGACACAAAATCCCAACCAACATGGCTAGAGATGAGAGATAAAAAGGGATCATTATACTCGTAGATTGCATTACAGATTGCAAAACGGTGGAATGGAAATGGAAGGAGCAATCTATAGGCAGATCGAGGTATGTATTTTGTTTGATAATGCTCCGAAGTGCCTTGGGACCTTTTAACATGTTAACGGCATAATATATATGCAAATATTGTCGTGCAGTCATAGAAAAATTGCCCTTGGGAGATCTGAACTGGTCCCATTGTTTGGAGCAGGGAGGGAATAAACAAACAAAAGGGAATTGGTTTCCTAAAATGAATTTAGGACTCCTTCGCAAGCAGTGTGTTTGTACAAGGGGAGGGACGTTGTTAGATCCAAAGGTGAGTCACGATATGTTAAACATGGGTGGACATCTTTGAATCACTGACTACAATATGACAGGGTTTCAGTCCCAATTGAAAGGGACAAACACGGGCACCACGTTAGAATTGGCAGATTTTAAAGAGGAGCGAGTCAAGGAAAACAAAACTTGTCAACAATGTGTTATTTTTCAAAAGGAGATTGGGAAGTTGCAGATTTAATATCGACCATTAGAAAGGGACACTAGTGCAAGTTTCTGAACACCGCTAATGAATAAAGAGAGGTTAGATACAAAGTAACATTTAAGAAGCAAGCAAATAGAGCCTGCAGGCACGATAAAAACACTAAAAATATGAGAGAGTATACAATAATAAAAGGAAAGAGGTGAAGGAAGGATCAGGAAATTAGGCAAGAGATGATTATGGTGAGCAAATGTTAAACAATATTATCAGTGAAATGTTGTGCAATTCTAATAGTAAATGTGAGGTGGAGCTGGGAGATGCAGAATGAAATACATGGATTTTTTTTTAAGGGGGGGGTTAAAAGAACTTGCACTTTTAGAGTAGCATACAGGAATTCAAGACTTGTCAAAGCGCATTACAGCGAATGGGAGAGAGAAAGCATGAGGCAAAGAGAAGATGTGCAGGAGGCAGAGGCAGAGTGCGAGAGCATGCAGTAGAGAAAGAGAGGCGGAGAGATGGAGGGTGTGACAGAGAGAGAGAGCGTGAGGCAGCAGGAGAGGGAGAGAGAAAGCGTGAGGCAGGGAGCTTGTGGTAGAGACAGAAGGAGCGTGAAGCAGAGACAGAGCATGTGAGCAGAGAGAGAGAGAGAGCACAAGGCAGAGGAATAGCACATGAGACAGAGCAAAGAGTGCGAGGCAGAGAGAGAGAGAGAGAGAAAATTGAAACATTCCTCCCTCAACTAACAGCAGCAAGGCAGATTAACAGGTTATTTGTCTAATTGCTGTTTGTGGGGTTTAGTTCTGCAGCCAACAGCTGCCAAATATGCTTACGCACGGAATTGAATTAGAATGACTGCAGTGTCAGAGGTGCAATCCTTTAGATGTGACATTAAATTGGAGACCCATCTGTCCTCTTGAGTGGATGTAAAGTTTCAGGGCACTATTTCAAAGAAGGGTTGGTGAGTAATCCAGAGTCCAGACCAATTTTCATTCTCCAATCAACATCCCTAAAGAAACAGATGACCTGGTCACTTATCTCATTGCTCCTTGCTTTATACACTTTTCCTATGTGATAACAAACATTTCAAAAGCATTTCACTGATTGCAAATGCTTTGGTTTGTCCAGAGGTTGCAAAGGAAAATATATACATGCAAATCTTTCTTCACCCACAGAGGAAACCATCACTTCTCCATTCATGTGAGCTTTTCAACTGAAGTTCTCTGCTCTAATCCTCTTCCTTGCATCCTTTGGGTGGAAGAATATGAAAGGATGCAAAGAAAAGGAAGAAAAAAAAGAGAAATCAATAAGGCCAGTCGGTCCGAATGTGTTGACACCATTGAAACTTTAAATACAGTCAGTGATTCCCCATCTGGCTGTGATAACCCCCTGGACTTGTATGGGGAAGTCACTCGATCCAATCACTTTCTTCATCAATCAACCACATTTCATGTGTACACCAGTGGACAAGGTGATCACATGCTGGGCTACAGTATAGGCTCGCATATGGAACAGATAGATAACTAGCCTCTAAATATGAAAGAAACATCTATTGTCCAACTATGTAGAATTAATTAGATTAGATTGTCTCTGCCTTTGTTTGCACATTGGATTTCATAGAATCATAGAAACCTACAGTGCAGAAGGAGGCCATTTGGCCCATTGAGTCTGCAACGATCACAATCCCACCTAGGCCCTATCCCCGTAACCCCATGCATTTACCCCAGCTAGTCCCCCTGACACTAAGGGGCAATTTAGCATGGCCAATTCACCTAACCAGCACATCTTTCAGAATGTGGGAGGACCCAGAGGAAACCCACGCAGACACGGGGAGAACGTGAAGACTCCACACAGTCAGTGACCCAAGCCAGGAATTGAACCCGGGTCCCCAGTGCTGTGAGGCATCAACGCTAACCACTGTGCCACCGTGCCACCCATTTATTTTTGTAAAATCCTCATCCCTGTATTACAATACCTCAATGTCTTCTCCCTGCCTGATCTCTGGTACCTCCTGACCTGTCCATCTGATCACAGTTACACACGTACAGACACATACACCGAGACAAACACACTCACATCGACACTCACTCACATAGACACACACACAAACACGCATGCGCACACATAAGATGCGAGAAGTCAATGAACAATTGCTTATTACTTACACATCAAGTTCCCTAACCAGTTGCCCCAGTACAGGCTGCTTTCTGTCACAAATTGATATACCTAACAGGAGCAACCCAGCCCTAATCAGTCCTCCCAACCTCGGAGCAGAATTTAGTCAATCGCACATTTTGTTGTGGATTAGCAGTAGCCGGGGATTTGCTGAAGTAGAAGCGAGTAATTCTCACATCTTCTGTCTTCGTGAGATTGGAATGCTCATGGATCATCTGTGTCTAAACGACCCATTTTACTTACGCAATGCTTGGTACCAATCTTTTTGGCCAACCAAGCATACTAAATTAAACTAACAAAGGGACAAATTAAAATGGGCAGCTCCCAAAAGGAGGGGAACCGCCCGAAACAAAGTGGAAAGGAAACTTAAAACATCAAATCAAATTGTGATTAAAAGGATCAATAACGCACCCCCGTCCCTGCGGTGCCCAGCGGGCACAGAAGGCGATAACGGTGCCCTCGGACACCGCATGCTCCCTCTCCAGTGACACCCGGCCGCGAATGTAGCCGTGGTAGAGGGACAGACAGTCGGCTTGAATTACCCCCTCGGTCACCCACTGGACCTGTTTATGGCAAGTTTTGACAACACCAGGAGCAGGTTCACGAGGAGGTCCTCCACCTTCCCCGCCCCTCTCCGCACCGGGTGTCTGTAGGTCAGGAGTGTGCGACTGAAGTGCAAACAAAACAACAGCAAAAGATTTTTGAGTGAACTACAAAGGGAGTGCAGTCAACAATGCTTCTCCCTCCTGCCTCACAAAATTCAATAAATCTGTTCTGACATTTTCAATTGATCCCAAGCTTCTACACAGCCATTTGGGCTGGGGATAAAGTTCCAGATTTCCACGGCTCTGTCTAAAGAAGTATCCCACACATATATTAGAACTCGGCCGTTCTGAGTTTGTTTCATTCTGGACTCTCCTGGCAGCCTTTTTTTTCCTCAGTCTATCTAATCAACTGCGTTACACACGATCCTTTACCTCACAAGGCCCCATTCCAGTCCTTGACAGCTTCAATTGGATAACAAGCCCAATATTAGCAATTCTCCAACTCAAGGGTTGGTGAAAACATATTAGCTTCTTCCTTTTACATTCCCTAATGAGATTGTCTCTCTTGGAAAAAGAACAAAATTGGTGCCAAGGACATGAGATGATCAGCTTGGCTTAATGATTAATGTCACCTACTGCTCAAACCTGTGTCACCTTGGCCCTGGGTCTCTCAGCAGACAGCTCACGCAGTGCCTTTAACATCGTAAACAGGAGTGTGAACAAACAACATTTGACACTGAGCCACATAAAGATATTTTAGGACAAATGCCCAAAGACTTAGTCAAAGGAGGAGAAAGAGGTGGAGAGGTGGTGAGGTTTAGGCAGGGAATTCTAGAGCTTAGTGCCTGGACTGCCAAAGGAACGCCAGCCAATGGTAAGTTGTTGAAAAATCAAGAAATGCACAAGAAGCCAGGATCGAGAGAGGCACAAAGGCCTGAGGGTTGGAGGAGGTGAGAGATGAACAATGAGTAGCAGATCGCTGCATGACAGGTTACTTCATTCAGCTGCACACAGGCCTTACGGGCTTTCAGCCAATTTATTCCTTCATAGCCAAAAGCAGCTCAGTTGTGTTGAGTTTTAGATTAATTGTACACGGAGGGAGAATTTAGCATAGCCAATGCACCTAACTAGCATGTCTTTTGGACTGTGGGAGGAAACCAGAGCACCCGGAGAATACCCACACACACACGGTGAGAATGTGCAGACTCCGCACAGACAGCGACCCAAGCCGGGAAGCAAACCTGGGTCCCTCGCACTGTGAGGCAGCAGTGATAACCACTGTGCCACCATTAAAAATGTTAACAGTTCATGCATTTTGAGCTCATGTTTTCCCCCAACCTTGTGTCAAGAGGTGGTATTTTTGTGTCCACACATTAATGGGATTATGCGTATGATCCAAACCAGTTCTCCTCTTTCATACAGAAATGCTATTATAAGCTCCTCAGAGGTTAATGTTTTATCAGAAGCTGAAGGAGATTATAGGAGCTACAAATTTACTAATGTGGTCTGATTATGATGCACTGTTGTTTTGGATATTGCTTATGGTTGAGAACTTTCCAAGAGGGTCAGAGAGAGCCTGCGATTGATATTGCTTTGAAGCTTTTGGACAACTCTTTCGCACAATGCCATGAATGTGTGAACACAAAAATATCACCTCTTCACACAAAGTGGGGGGGAAACATGAGCTCAAAATGCATGAACTGTTAACATTTTTAATGGGGCATGGTAGCACACTGGTTAGCACTGCTGCCTCACAGCGTCAGGGACCCGGGTTCAATTCCCGCCTTGGGTCACTGTCTGTGTGGAGTCTGCACACTCTCCCCGTGACTGTGTGGGTTTCCTCCAGGTGCTCCGGTTTGCTCCCACAGTCTGAAAGATGTGCTGGCCATGCTAAAATGTCCCTCAGTGTACCTGAATAGGCACTGGAATGTGGCGACTTGGAGATTTTCATAGCAACTTCATTGCAGTGTTAATGTAAGCCTACTTGTGACACTAATAAACTTTAAAAGGGGGGGATAATTTCAACTTCACACACCCGCCATACGCCAGGAAAGTGGGTGGGGCAGGGGAAATGCAGGATAAGTAAAATGGAGAATAGGATACAGGCACTGCTCTACTCTGATCTGACTGACTATATACAGTTAGAGATTATTTTAACAGCAAGAAAGCTGACACTGACACATTTAAGAACAAGGATGGTCAGTTTCCTGCTCCAAAAGAACATCAAGGGACCATTTGAGTTTATGATAATCCAACAGTGCGAGTCACTTTCTTAAACAAAAATACAAATTCTCAAACTGTCAGCACAATTTCATAATAGCCTCTGGATCACTCATCCAGTAAGATAAGCCGTACATGACTTTACCCCTCCATTCAAATATACCACTTTCTCCACATTGCACTCTGGCCAATTGCAAAATCTCACTAACTGTCCTGTCTGGAGACAATACACATCTCTTTAACCTGTGCTTAACCCTCTCTCCACTCACACTGTCTGTACCTTTAAGACTTGATTACCTGTAAAGACTCGCATTCCAACCATTATCTTATAAATTGAGTTTGTGTCTTTATATGCCCTGTTTGTGAACAGAACTCCCACTCACCTGATGAAGGGCCAGCGCTCCGAAAGCTTGTGGCTTGTGCTACCAAATAAACCTGTTGGACTGTAACCTGGTGTTGTGAGACTTCTTACAATGCAATGTATACAAGGAACTGGCACAAATGTGCAGTTCACCAACACTGATGTATAACATTTTGAACTTAAACTTAGTCAGCCGTGGTTCACCTCTGTCAGGAAGGCAGGGGTTCAAGCTCCACACTAGATATTTTGTCACAAAATCTTTGCTCACACTCTCACTGCAGCACTGAAGGAGTGCTGCATTGTTGGAGGCGTCATCTTTCAGATGGGATGTTAAATCAAGGCCCTGCTCGCCCTCTCATGGGGAGTGTAAAAGATCCCGTTGCACTACTTGAGGAAGGGCAAGAGCATCCTTCCTAGTGTACTGCTTGTGGGAGCTTGCTGTGCACAAATTGGCCAGCGTGTTCCTCACATCACAAGAATGAGAACACTTCAAACAGTCCTCCATTGGTTTCAAAGTGCTTTTGGACATTCTGATATCATAAAAGGGTGCTGTATAAACTCACATCTTTCTTCATAATGAAGAGGTAACAAGACAGGTTTCTAGTGGGCCATTTTTGATACACATGTAAAAGTCTAAAAAGTGCCTTTGTACGTCTCTCAGAAACACTATAGAGTTCTTCACATAAATGTTCAGCCACAGCAGCCATTTTGGACAGCAAGAACACATAAATGACAATGAAATGAGGGCCAATAAATTGCTTTTCTGAAAATGAGTGCCAGCTTCACATTCTTCCAAATGAGACATTAAACCAAGGCTGATACTCCCAGGATGGTACTGAGGCAACAGTGCAACATCATTTGGATAAGTTGTCAAACTGAAGTCCTCTCTGTCCTCTGGGATGGGTGTAAAGGATCCCATACCATTCTTCCAGGGGGACCTGACCAAAAGTTATTCTTTAACCAACATCACGTGTGGAAACTGTGTCCAAATCGGGTGCTGCGCATTTCCTATATTACAACATTGGCTTGTCTTCAAAGATAGTTCATTAGCTGCAAAACACAGCAGGACATCCTGAGGACATGAAAGGTGCTCCGTAATTGCAACTTTCTTCAGATTTCAGTATTGCCCCTTTACCACTACTTTTAAAAATTCATTCGTAGGACATGGGCATCGCTGGCTGGGCCAGCATTTCTTGTCCATCCCTAGTTGCCCTTGGAGGGCAGTTGAGAGTTAACCACATTGCTGTGGCTCTGGAGTCACATGTAGGCCAGACCGGGTAAGGACGGCAGATTTCCTTCCCTAAAAAAGACAGTAGTGAACCAGATGGATTTTTCTGACAATGGTTTCATAGTCATCAGTAGATTCTTAATTCCAGATATTTTTTATTGAATTCAAATTCCACCATCTGCCGTGGCGGGATTCGAACCCGGGTACCCAGAACATTAGCCGAGTTTCTGGATTAATAGTCTAGCGATAATACCACTAGGCCATTGCATCTACTTGTGGTGAGGAAGGACAGGGATATTTAGCGCAGTCAGAATATGAGGGAGTGGTTCTTTAAAAGCTTTCTAAACTTAGAACAATTCCAGTAACTGAGATTAAAGGGAGGGAACGAAGATTTTTTTTCTCTTCTGAAGTTTGCTATTTCCAGGAGAGATGCATGAAATTTGCATATTAACACAGATAATAAAATAAGATCAAATAAAATGCAAATTCATGCTAATCCTCCATCTGCAACGCAGTTGGCAATAGGTTGTCTGGTTAAAGCAGTTCTCAGGAGGAAAGTTAAGAGATTCAGATTGGAGAGGAGATTGTCGATGCCTGAAGAATACTGGGCTAACACTGGGCAACAGATGATCAAAGGTTAAATACTGCAGAAGTCTTAAATGTACAAAGGAAATGCAGCAAATACTCAGCAGGCCTGGCCGCATATAAGGGGAGAAAAACCGAGGTAACTTTTTGGGTCAATGATCTCTCGTCAAATAATGAAAAGCGGCCATGGCTGTTTTCTCATCAAAAGAGGCCACAGAGCTATTTTAATTTTTGTAATTCACAGGTCATTCTGCATTTTAGGAAGCAATGGTATGATTCCTTTGCTATACTATTCCAATTCCCCCCGCACCTTGTTGTTCTATAATCATAGAAACACTACAATGCAGAAGGAGGCCATTTGTCCCATCGAGTCTGCACCGACAATAATCCCACCCAGACCCTGTCCCCAGCACCCCACATATTTAGCCCGCTAATCCCTCTAACCTCTGCATCCCGGGACACTAAGGGGCAATTTACCATGCCCAATCAACCTAACCCCGCACATCTTTGGTCTGTGGGAGGAAACCGGAGCACCCGGAGGAAACCCATGCAGACACGGGGAGAATGCGTAAACTCCGCACAAACAGTGACCCAAGCCGAGAATTGAACCCAGTCCCTGGAGCTATGAGGCAGCAGTGCTAACCACTGTGCTGCCCCATAATATACCAGGAATTGTTAGTTTTCTTTTTATATTTTCCCCGTGTCTGCGTGGGTTTCCTCTGGGTGCTCCGGTTTCCTCCCACAGTCTGAAAGATGTGCTGGGTTAGGTGCATTGGCCGTGCTAAATTCTCCCTCAGTGTACCCGAACAGGAGCTGGAGTGTGGCGACTAGGGGATTTTCACAGTAACTTCATTGCTAATGCAAGTCTACTTGTGACAATAATAAACAAACTTTAAGCTTTATTTTTCCCCATCTCCCTCCTGGAGACGTTTAGAGGCTTTTCAACCCTGGGAGGATGCTGCATTAGAGTCTAGTCCTGTCTTTACACAAAATTCAAATGCACACACTTTCAGGTAGTCATCATTGGATAATATAGAAGACTACAACATTTCAAGAAGGCAGCTTTTCATTATTTGACGAGAGATCATTGACTTCTCAAGGGCAACTAGGAATAGGCAATAAATGCTGATGTGGAGATGCCGGCATTGGACTGGGGTAAACACAATAAGAGTTTTAACAACACCAGGTTAAAGTCCAACAGGTTTATTTGGTAGCAAATGCCATTAGCTTTCGGAGCCCGGCTCCTTCATCAGATGGAGTGGAAATCTGCTCACAAACAAGGCACACACAGACACAAAATCAAGTTACAGAATACTGATTAGAATGCAAATCTTTACAGCTAATCAAGTCTTAAAGATACAGACAATGTGAGTGGAGGGAGCATTAGGCACAGGTTAAAGAAATGTGTATTGTCTCCAGACAGGACAGCCAGTGAGATTCTGCAAGTCCAGGAGGCAAGCTGTGGGGGTTACCAATCGTGTGACATGAACCCAAGATCCCGGTTTAGGCCGTCCTCATGTGGAACTTGGCTATCAGTTTCTGCTCAGCGACTCTGTGCTATCGTGAATGAACATCGCTCGACAATCAGCAAGCAAGACTGTGCTCTTCCTGTGGGGGAGTACTTCAGCGGTCACGGGCATTCAGCCTCTGATCTTTGGGTAAGCATTCTCCAAGGTGGCCTTCACGACACACGACAGCGCAGAGCCAATGCAGCACTCAGTATTGCACTGGGAGCATCAGCCTAGATTTTTGCGAAGTCTCTTGAGTGAGACTCAAATTCACATCCTTCCGTCATACAGCCAGGAGCTTTACCCACTGAGCCACAGTTGACAAGCACCTAACTACCTGTGACCCATACTAGTAGTCATTACAAATAAAAGATTCACCCTCAGGTGGTGCACACATTTGCAAAGCACCAGTTTTCAAACCTCTCGGTCACTCTCCAGTAAACCAGTGATACCTCAGGCATTCCCAAATCTTTAAGCAGCAGGGTCTCTGTGTGCAGACTATCAAACTCTACTAACCTTGAGAAAGAAAAATGAGTCACACCTTCAAAAACTAAATGGAATGCCAGCAATCAGAAGAAGTCATTTAATCTTTTATTGATCGCAGGCTTCACATGGCTACAGTTTCAGTCGGACTGATGAAGGCTGACATATGTTTAACCCTGGTTCAACCAGGGCCCTTCAATGAGCTGTCCTGCTCCAGACTTGAAGCAGCCATATCTCAATCCATCAGTTGATGACATTGCACTTGGTAGCACGCAGTCCTTTCTCTGCACAGTTTGTGAGTTCTAAAGTGCACAGAATGGAACCAGTCAATTGAGTGGCTAGTGATTTCTACAAGTACATAATGAAGTACGAGTATTAATTTTCATTTTGCTGTCTATGAGTCCTTTTGTTGACTCTGCCCTTTTAAGTCTGGGTGTTGTGATGGTACTAAAGTTTATTTATTAGTCACAAGTAAGGCTTACATTAACACTGCAATAAAGTTACGGTGAAATTCCCCTAGTCTCCACAGTCCGACGCGTGTTCAGGTCAACGCACCTCACCAGCACATCTTTTAGAATATGGGAGGAAACCGGAGCACCCGGAGGAAACCCACGCAGACACGGGGAGAATGTCCAAACTCCGCACGGACAGTGACCCAAGCCAGGTCGAACCCGGGTCCCTGGCGCTGAGAAGCAGCAGTGCTAACCACTGTGCCGCCCCACTGTACTGTCCCTTTAAGAAATGTATTTTAACCATGTCCCTTGCAGGTTTTTTCAAGCAGCTCCAAGCATTTTATTTTGGCACCATTTTGTCTGTAGCCAGCATCACTGCCACAGCAATATAATGGACATCATGTTCATTTTTAATCTGGTCTAATGCAGTGTTCTGGGGATTTTATGATCCTTTTGGAAATGCTGGTGGTGGAGCATGATTGACAAGTCAGGTGATGCCTGGGGATAGTTTCCCCCCCCCCAACCCCACCCCCACCCCCCACAGAAAAGTCCAAGTATTTAGTTTCGCTTGTCAGTAGTAGCCTGAGGTGGAGTGCTTTTCCCTTCTGGAGTTGGAAATTCTGCTGTCTGGGAGTTGCCCTCAGAAGCTGGTGGTGGCAGGCAGTGTCTCTGGGTGGGATTTTCCGGCCACGCTCACCAGAAAATCCGGCCCAAAGTCAACAGACCTTTGCATAGTCCGCCCCTGCCTGCAACGATTCCCGTGGCGGGTGGGATGGGAAAATTCGCCCCTCTGTCTCTCTCTCTCTCCCTCCAGAGGCTTTTTGGAAAGTTCGAGGACTGGGAAGCCTCAGAGATTTGTTCCAACTTTCAAAGGACCAATTCACAGCAGGTGTTAAAAAGCTGAAAAGCCAGCATCACTTGAGCATACTTGCTTTTTGTGCCAAGTCCGGGAGGGGCTGTATGTTTGTGGGATGTTGTTTGGAATATGATAGATAGCTAACTGTTACGGGCTATACTGTATCATGTTCAATTCTTGTAATTGGTAAATCTTTTTATTGTATTTTAACTGTGATCTTAAATAAACTTCTTTGATAAAAGCTTCCTAGTGGGTCACTTAAATCATACCTGGAGTAAAAAACCTTATGCTCACCCGTGCCAAATTCAAATGTAAAACTTAGGGTCTAGGCTATCTATATAAAACACCTTGCAGTTTCTGGACTGGATCTGAACAGCATTTAGCTTTTTTTTAAGCGCATCTTCGAGCGCACACTATTTTTTCCCTTTGAGGGATAATGGGAGAAATAGTGGAAGGATTTCCGAGCTGATTATCAGCCTGCTGAACCACATTATGAACGCTCTTACCCTACAGTGCAGAAGGAAACCATTCGGCCCATTGAGCTGCACAGACAACAATCCCACCCAACCCATATCCCCGTAACCCCACATATTTACCCTCCAAATCCCCCTAACCTACACACCTTGGAACATTAAGGGGCAATTTAGTGTGGCCAATCAACTTAACCCACACATCGTTGGACTGTGGGAGGAAACCAGAGCACCCGGAGGAAACCCACGCAGACATGGGGAGAATGTGCAAACTCCCAACAAGTCCTGGCGTTGGAACACAAACACAGAGCTTCTGGTCCAGAGGTATGGGCGCTACCCACTGTGCCACAAGATCTCCATGGGTGTTTAAAGAAAAGTCCATTTTCTCATCTGCTTCAGAGGAGTCATCAACAATAGGGCAGCACGGTAGAACAGTGGTTAGCACTGCTGCCTCACAGCACCAGGGACCCAGGTTCAATTCCGGCCTCAGGTCACTGTCAGTGTGGAGTTTGCACATTCTCCCCATGTCTGCGTGGGTTTCCTCCGGGTGCTCCGGTTTCCTCCCACAGTCCAAAGATGTGCGAGTTAGGTTGAGTGGCCATGCTAAATTACCCCTTAGTGTCATGGGTATTAGCAGGGTAAATATGTGGGGTTGCAGGAATAGGGCCTGGGCGGGATTGTGGTTAGTACAAACTTGATGGGCCGAATGGCCTCCTTCTGCACTGTAGGGATTCTACGATTCTATGACCTGGAACTCAGTTTCTGAGTGAATGCACACGCAATCTTATAGAGACATATAAGATAATGAAGGGGCTGGATAGGGTAGAGGTGGAGAGATTCTTTCCACTTAGAAGGGAAACCAGAACTAGAGGGCACAGCCTCAAAATAAGTGGGGGCCGGTTCAGAACAGAGTTGAGGGAGAACTTCTTCTCTCAGAGGGTAGTGAATCTCTGGAATTCTCTGCCCATTGAAGTGGTGGAGGCTTCCTCGTTGAATATGTTTAAATCACGGGTAGATAGTTTTCTGATCGATAAGGGAATTAGGGGATATGGGGAGCAGACGGGTAAGTGGAACTGATTCGCTTCAGATCAGCCATGATCTTGTTGAATGGTGGGGCAGGCTCGAAGGGCCAGATGGCCTACTCCTGCTCCTATTTCTTATGTTCTTATGTTCCTAATTGTCATTTGCATTCTGAAGCTCAACGGCTGAGGTTGGAGTGATTTTGGTTTAGGATTGAAGGTGGGAGGTTGCATGGTTTCTGTTCTGTTGATTCTCTCTAAGGCTGTGGGTAATTTGCTGAAGGGGCAGCATTGCAGTGAGGAAAATAGGGAAGGCGGCTGGTGAAATGGCACCACCTTGCTTGCCTCCAGTCTTCACTGAAATAAGATCTACAGTGGTTCTGTTGATGAGGATCCAGGCTTGCATGCTGGCATGGAGTAGGAGGAGCATGGTGACAAATGTCTGAGTGCAGTCAAATTCGAGGAGGACACTCCATAACCCTTCGAGTTTGACAGAATCAATGACTTTCGTGAGGTCATAAAAGGCCATGTATAGTGGTTGGTGCTTCTTATATTTGTTGCACAGTGAAGATCATCTCTGTGGTGCATAAACCACACTGCAATGCTGGAAGCAGCTCTTCTGCCAATGAGAGGAAGTGACTGAGGATGATCCTTGCTACAATCTTCCCTGTGGCAAACAGCACAGAGACTCCTCTGTGGTTACCACAAATAGGACTTGTCTTCTTTCTCAAATAAAATCACAATCACCCAGTTCCCATAGCTCATACCACCTCATATCAGTTAAGATCAATGGCAAGTTTCTGGAAATGTTGGCCACTTTCCATATCTTGGGAGCCTCCTCTAAACAAAGGCAGACATAGACGACAACATTCATCAACACCTCCTATGTGCCAGCTCTGCCTTTGGCTGACTGAGCAAAAGAGTATCTGAGGATCAAGCTTTCAAACCCAAGAGTAAGGTCATGGCTTACCATGTGGTCCCAGCGCTCTTATGTTCTGGAGGTGTAATGACTTCAATCAGGCCATTGAGGTTGGTCTATTGCAGTATGAACTCCCTGATTAAGGATCCAATTGATGAGCTAATCAGGGAGTCTTTGCCTTGTACTTAACTGGAAATGTCAGTTCCTCTGACACCCCCAGAGATAGACTGCTAACTGCTAGCACTCTGTGTACTGCTGTTAGAGTTTGTAAATAAAGGGATTTTGATGAAGGGACTTCTGCCTCCGAGGCTTGGACAATCCAGGCAGCACTAGAGAAGCATCAGCAGTGGTGCCTTTGCAAGATCCCCTAAATCTGGTAGCAAGACAGGTGGTCCAATTTACAGCAGTGCCTTCTCCTAAGCCAGCTTACCCAGCATTGAGCTGCTAATCAAAACCAAAACACCTCATCAGACTCCCAAAACAACTGTTTTACTCGGAACTTGGTCAAGGCAGACAATTGCGAGGAGGATAGCTGGACCACTATAGAAATATCCTCAAAGAATCTCTGAAGAGAACAAACATCTCTATCAACTCATGGGAGTCCATAGATCGTGATTGACCAAAATGATAAAGGCTCATCCGGGAATACATCAAGAGATTTGAGGAGTGTATAGAGGTGAAGTTGAGGGGAGCGCAAAAACCTCTAATCAACTCATCTGCCCAATCCTTCAAGCACCACCTACACGACAAGCAGCAGAGACCACAGATCCCACATTGGACTAACCAGCCATGTCAGAACCCACGGAACTCAGTTGGAGCAAGTCATCCTTGATCCTGAGGGACTGTCCAAGAAGACTTGGATTTGGGTTCAAATCCAAACTAGAATCCCATTCTCCAGTAGGAGATGAATTTCAATTGGATAATTTCAATCCAAGCCCAGCTCAAATTCAGTATTAAGCTCACGCTAAATTGGCTGCAATAGGTTGATGTGACCATTGGAAGAATGTAACACTTGGGTATTAAGGATTACTCATCGGAGATTGGGCTGAGGCACATTGCATGGGCAGAGAACAGGAAGCTTTACTCTGCAACCTAAATCTATACTGTACCTGATCAAGTGTACAGGATTATGAGGGGTACGACCAGGTGGATAGGGAACAGCAGTCTCCATTATTTGAAGGGTCAGTCATGAGGAGACACAAGTTCAAGGTGTGGAATAGGAGGTTTTGGGGGGGGAGAGAATGTGAGGAAAATCATTTTTACCCAGAGGGTGGTGATGGCCTGGAATGCATTGCCTGGGAAGGTGGTGGAGGCGGGTTGCCTCACATCCTTTAAAACAATACCCAGATGAGTACTTGGCATGTCATAAAGTTCAAGGCTATGGGCTAAGTGCTGGTAAATCTAGGTCAGGTGCTTCTCGTATGTTGGTGCACACTCGATTGGCCGAAGGGCCTCTTCTGCACTGTGAGATTCTGAGTTTCTGTGATCTTGACGTGCTTCAGCACCTCTGTGCTCACTGGTATACTCGATGGGCCGAATGGCCTCCGTTGCACTGCAGGGATTCTATGGTTGCCTCCATCTAGTGGTCCAACAACAACCCGATTTTTGAACTCTCATCAATGTTTTCAGATCTCTCGTGGCCTCACCCCTCATCTCTGTAACCTCCTCCAGCTCCATAACTCCCCAAGATCACACCATGGCTTCAATTATACTCTCTTGGCATCCCCAATTTTTAACACTTTACCTCATTGATGGTTGTGCCTTCACCTAGCTAGGCTTCGAACTCAAACTCCCTCCCTAAGCCTCTCTATCCCTGCAAGACACTCTTTAAAAACTACCAACCTTTGAATCAACTGTCCCAATATCTAATGCAGACATGCGTCAAATTTTATTTGATAATGGCTCATGTGAAACAACATAGGATTGTTTAATACGTGAAAAAAGTTACGTAAATGCAAATTCTTATTGTGATAGCATAGTGTTAGCTGTGGCTCATTTGATAGCACCCTTGCTTTTTCGTCAGAAGGCTGTGGGCAAACGTTTTGCTTCAGAGGCTTGAGCACATCATCCAGGCTAACATCTCAGTGCCCTGTCCTCAGAGTGCTGCACAGTTGGAGGTGCCCTCTTTGGGTTAGACATTAAACCTGTCTGTTCTCGGAGGTGAATGTAAAAGACGACATTTGGAAGAGCGATCAAGTTCTCCTAGTGTCCTTTATGCCTCAATCATCATTGTCCAAAAGTATTCCATGGTCAATATCACACCACTATTTGTGAGAGGTTGCTAGGTGCAAAATTGGCTACCGCATTTCCTACTTTACAACAGTGACCACACTAAAAAGTATTTCATTGGTTGTAAGGCATGTGGGACTTTATTTATTTGTGTCACAAATAGGCTAACATTAATGCTGCAATGAAGTTACTGTGAAAATCCCCTAATCGCCACACTCCGGCGCCTGTTTAGGTACACTGAGGGAGAACTTAGCATGGCCAATGCACCCTAACCAGCACGTCTTTTGGACTGTGGGAGGAAACTGGAGCATCCGGAGGAAACCCATACAGACACGGGGAGAACGTGCAGACTCCACACAGACAGTGACCCAAGCCAGGAATAGAACCCGGATCCCTGGTGCTGTGAGGCAGCAGTGCTAATCACTGTTCCAGGTGCTGCCCATACCAGGATTGTGACATACCAAGATTGTGAAGGCACTTAATAAATGCAAGTAATTTCCTTGTTGATTAGACAGTGTAGCGGGAGTTTTACTCTGTGTTTAATTAATGCTGTACCTGCGTAGTTCCACATATTGGGACAATGCAGGGAGCCTAGTCTGTATCTAGAGAGAGACCACAACAACCGCCTTGTCCATGATGCCCGCATTCTGGGAACAAATTAAAAGGTGAAAACACAAAAGCAGATAGCCCTGTGATCTCCCCAATTCAATAACCCCAATTCTGTATGACCAAGAGCAGCAAATTTCATTAGAACCGATTTAAATACACTTAAATAGTCTACAACCCAATTAATAGCTTTTAGATACTGAACTGTTTGTTACCTTGCTGTAAAACCCATTTGGACTTGATGGGCCCTTTACAGAACAAAGCAAGCGAGTAAACAAGGTTGTCATTAATCTATGTATTAGCATATTAATGCCTTCCTGCCTCACAATCAACAGTTCATTACTGCCCGACTCCCACTGCTGTGGAGGATGCTGACAGGCTGGATTTCACAAATTTATTTATCAACAACATTCAAATATACAGATATTCATGTGATTAGAATTATGAGCAAAACTCCCCAGCCATCACACTGTAGCATTCATTTTTATTGCAGAGTTGAGATTTGTCTCTCTTATTGGGTTGTGGTTCCCTCAACAACTAACAACAACTTGCATTTATGTAGCACTGTCAACGTAGTAAAACATTCCAAATGCATTTGTAAACAGTCATGGACAGTTTACGGCTGTCGATTTCTATTTTGTTCACTCAGACGTCTTAAAGCAGAATAGGTTCAATTTTTCGTGCAATTATAAAGATCGATGTTTATTTTCCCAGTCCTTAGTCCACGAGCTATTAATTTAAACACTAACCGCTGGCACTGAACTGTACAGGAATGCAGCACCTCACTTCACTGACACCATTGTTACGTAACTGCTGCCCACTGAACCCCCCAACCGCCCTGCTCATCACCCCTTTCCCCACCACTCACTGCCCCCACTCCCAAACTCACTTTCAAAGTTCCAACTCCCTCACCCTCCCCTCAAAATGGCTGCCCTGCTCCCAACCCCAAACTGCCTCGCTCCTGGTATCCTCTATTTAATTGTATTTTCAGTCTTTTTCCATCTGCTTTATGTTCTCCTTGGCACCAATCTCCGTTTCCCCTTCATTAGATTGAGCACCATCCTGTTCAACATATCCTTTAACCATTATCCTTAAAACACAAAAACTATCTGGTCATATCTTGATAGGAGCAAAATTGTCTGCTGTGTTCCCTACATTCCCTGTTTGTGAACACAACTCCCACTCACCAGATGAAGGGGCAATGCTCCGAAAGTTTGCCAAATAAACCTTTTGGATTTTAATCTGGTGTTGAGAGACTTCCTACTGTGCTTCCCTACATTAGAAAATTGACTATACATCAAAACATACTCCACAGGCTATGAAGCTCTTTGGGGCATCTCAAAGTGGTTAAAGGTGTTATATAATGCAATGTTGTTCTTTCTTTCCTGTACACGGGCAGGACTTTGTATTTTGGGACAGCGGCCCAATTAAATCAACATAATGGAATCAAATGGTGTTCCGACCCTGCACTATGCCAGGAGCAGGTACTCGGCAGTGATTTTGCCTAAATTGGCCAATTGTTGGCCAGAGAGCATGATCACCATCCAATTAAAGATGACAGGCAAGCTGATAATAGCCAATAGGAGGTCCTCCAGCATGGAAGAAGCTCCAATCTGCCATAGCAGGTAAGGGAGAGTAAGGGAGTCTCCATTGTGATGCACCCTCTCAGCGCTTTTAAAACTTTTGGAGTCACAGTCGCCAGGCCACCATTACGGACAGCACTAGGCAGATGGGCCTGGTCTGCCATTGGCAGGCCACTTCCAGGCAGCTGCTGTTCTGTGAAAGCCGGCAGGTCAAACTGGAAAATTTCAACCACCCTCTGATCGAGGTCCTTAACATTTTAGTTAATCGCCTTAACTAGCTGCCCGTCATGGAACTGACATCCAGCAAAATGGCTTAGGGGTGGGATAATGGCAGATGCCAGCAAATTGTCACGCCTACTAGCAGCATAGAATTATGTAAGCACCCGCTTCGGTTCTCACCCTCACTTTTACTCATGGCTTTCCTTTTGCAATGATGGTCTAGAATGCACTGCTTGGGAAAGTGGTAGAAGCGGGTTGCCTGACTTGGCACGTCATAACATTCATTCAGGGCTATGGGCCAAGTGCTGGCAGATAGGGTGAGGTGGGAGTTCAGGTGTTTCTAATGTGTCAGTGCAGACTCGTTGGGCCTCTCCTACACTGTATGATTCTATAACCAGGGACAATTTTGAACCATGGAAGTTTACCGCACAGGAGGCAGCTATTTGGCCCATCTTATCTGTGCTGTTTCTTAGCCAGACCAATCCCAAATGTAATCCCAGTGACCGACATGTCCTCATGTGTCTCCCTCTACTGCAAATATTTATCCATTTTCACCCTCCAGCTCCTCCTGATGTTGGCACCACTTGCCCACCCAGCATGGAGGCAAGGGGCCTTTCTCCATGTCGGCCTTGGCCTACTCTAGTCAATACTTTCCAGGAGGCATTTGAAAGAAGTCAGTGATTACACACCCAAGCTGAGCAGAACTAGCTTAATAAAACCCAAAAATGCAGGTTTGTTCCAAAATAAATCTCCTGCTCAACACCGAGCTTCCAATCTCAAAAAAATACCACATGTAAAACAGGGCAAAACTGAGTGGAATGACTCTTTTGAAGGTCAGTGCTTTAGATCATATCTTCGACGCACTGAATCCTAATGTTCAGAATCTTTTAACAAATTTAGGGTTGTTTTTTGGGGGGGAAATAGAATGTTTCCTTATTTCTGAGCGTCACTAATAGGAGTCATTCCTTTACATTCTCCACCCACCGTGGCTTATCCTGCACTCCACAACCCTCCCTCCCCGTGGAGGAATATGCAGACATTCCGACTGCGGTGATGAAAAGGACAAACAGCTTGCATTTCTATAGCACCTTTCAGGATTCCAGGATCTCTTTTTCTTACAGCCAATGAAATACTGCTGGAGTGTAGTCGCTGTTATAATGTTAGGAGCGTCACAGCAAATTTGCATACAGCAGGATGGATAAGCGACCAGGACGGCAATTAGGAAGTAATAGTTCTCCCTTATCCCTTTTCCCACTCGATGAGGAACAACATAAGATTTGTTGCGGTGTGTGTCTGATAATTATCTGCGCAATACAGACTAAAGCTCCCTCCATTCAATTCTCAATCATGATCCTCAGCTCTAACCTCAGAACTGCCCTGCAGACCACACCAAGGTGATATTTTCCCCAATCTGCTTAGTTTCATACATTGGTTATGCCATTATGCAGGTGGTCTGCATTTGCACTCCGATCCCCACAGGTGAAATGCCAGGGCCTCACCCACTGTGCCACCCAAATGCCCCACAATCATCACTTCCATTTGGTGATATTACTGAGCCCAATGTTGTCCTCACCTGCGGTGTTTAATTGTATTACGATCTGGGCAGCACAGTGGGATAGTGGTAAGCGCTGCTCCTGCCTCACAGCGCCAGGGACCAGGGTTCGATACTGGCCTTGGGTGTCTGTGTGGAGTTTGCACATCCTTCCCGTGTCTGTGTGGGTTTCCTCCGGGTGCTCCGGTTTCGTCCCACACTCCAAAGATGTGCAGGTTAGCTGGATGGGCCATGATAAATGCATGGGGTTATGTGGATGTGGCGGAAGGGAGGGCATGGGTGAGATGCTCTTTCAGAGAGTTGGTGCAGACTTGATGGGCCAAATCAAGCCCATCGGCGGCACAGTGGCTAGCACTGCTGCCTCACAGCGCCAGGGACCTGGGTTAGATTCCCGGCTTGGGTCACTGTCTGTGTGGAGTTTGCATGATCTCCCCGTATCTGCGTGGGTTTCCTCAGGGTGCTCCGGTTTCCTCCCAGAGTCTGAAAGACATGCTGGTTAGGTGCATTTACCCAAACAGGCGCTGGAGTGTGGCGACTAGCGGAATTTCACAGTGACTTCATTGCAGTGTTAATGTAAGCCTTACTTGTGACTAATAAATAAACTTTTAAAAATGGCCTCTTTCGGTACTGAAGGGACTCTATGGAAATGATCATGATAACCAATGCCCATCAGTAAATCTTCAAGGTGGGGCATGGAAGGAGTGAGTGGGTGGCTGGTGGGGGTGGGAAGTGTGTTGGGACTTGAATTGGAAATTTGAAACAGAGATTGAATTTTGTCAGGTAAATGTGTTAAGGATTAAGGAACATAGGCAGTTAGATGGAGTTAAGATATGGATCTGAATTATTTAATTGAACAGGCTCGAGGAGCAGGGTGGCTTACACTTGCTCCTATGTTCCTAACCAGGGAGAAATAGAAATTGCACAGTCCACTGCAATTAAACTTTAAACATATTGCACTGGATAATCTCACTTGGAAAGAAAGAAAATATATACAGAAGCTTATCATATCTCTCAGATACCTTTCAAAATCCACTGTACCAACAAATACTATAAAATTCAGCTGTTATGAAAGTCAACAAGGCAGCCATTTTACACACAGTAAAATCCCATAAACAGAAAGATTTGCATTTATTAAGCATCTTTCATGGCCCCATTGCTGCAAAGCTGTATAGAATGCCCCAGAGAACTTTTCAAATGTAGGACGGAATTTAGCAGGACCATTCGCCAAGGGTGCAAATCCCAGTGTGGCTGCAAAGTCTTGCATGACGGCCAAAACAGGATTCGCTCAGGCGAAATTTCAGAATGCGATCTTCCCCTGTCCATGACGTGATCAGGATCATGACCTGAAACGGCCTTAACCAGATTAGCATGAATTTAAATATGTTTTAATGTCATTAAACGGCTTTACGCCATTGCGTTTGGCCACGTTGAAACACCATCCCCCCGCCAACGAGCAGCGTGACATCATACTGGCGCGAATCGCTACTGGGTTTTGAAAACGGAGGTTAGTTTAGACCCTGGGTGGTAAGGAACATGGTTGGGCAGTGCCCTGGTACTGCCCCCAGCACTGCCAAGTTAGTGGTCCTAACCTAGCAGGGTCAGGTTGGCAGCGCCGGGGTAATTCCCCTTATATGTGCGTTGGGTGGGTGGTGGTGTGGGTTGGGGCGGGTTGCTGTCCATGCATTGGGGTGGGTCTTGCAGAAGATTGTGAAGGGGGTTGGGTTTGGAGACTGAGTGTGGCGGGGGCGGAAAAGAGATGGGTTGGGTCATTCTGATGCTTGCGTGGTGTTTGAGGGAGGGGGGGGATTTGGAGCAGTGCCCTAATCTTTGAGTGGTGGGGATAGGTTGCCCTTCTGTGTGCAATGGTTGGGGGTGTTCTCCTTGTCCACTGGGGAGCCCAATGTCTGTGTGTGTGTGTGTGTGTGTGGGGGGGAGGGGGGGGAAATCCAAAGGTCCGTGAAGGGGATGGTGGGAGGGGCTTTAATTTAACTTTGGGATCAAGGCACCCTTAATATCGATGCCCAATCTCGGAATCTTATTTATTTTTTTATTCGTGTCACAAGTAGGCTTACATCAACACTGCAATTAAGTTACTGTGAAAATCCCCTAGTCGCCACACTTCAGCACCTGTTCGGGTACACTGAGGGAGAATTTAGCATGGCCAATGCACCTAACCAGCAACTAATCAGACTATGGGAGGAAACCCATGCAGATAATGGGGAGAATGTGCAGACTCCATACAGACAGTGACCCAAGCCGGGAATCAAACCTGGGTCCGTGGCGTTGTGAGGCAGCCCGTGCTAACCATGGTGGCACCATGCCGCCCATGGCTTTACCGGCACATTTCGGCACTCCAGGGGGCGGCACGGTAGCACAGTGGTTAGCACTGCTGCTTCACAGCTCCAGGGTCCTGGGTTCGATTCCCGGCTCGGGTCACTGTCTGTGTGGAGTTTGCACATTCTCCTCGTGTCTGCGTGGGTTTCCTCCGGGTGCTCCGGTTTCCTCCCACAGTCCAAAGATGTGCGGGTTAGGTTGATTGGCCAGGTTAAAAATTGCCCCTTAGAGTCCTGAGATGCGTAGGTTAGAGGGATTAGTGGGTAAATATGTGGGGGTAGGGCCTGGGTGGGATTGTGGTCGGTGCAGACTCGATGGGCCGAATGGCCTCCTTCTGCACTGTAGGGTTTCTATGATTCTATGATCAACTGCTTTGTTGGTTGAGGGATAAATATTGGCTGGGACATTAAGGAGTAGTCCCTCAATTCTGAGGGGTGGAATCCTTTCCATCCACTCAAAAGGGTAAAAGGGCCCTGGTTTAATATCTCATCCAAAAGGGAACAGTGTTCCCTTAGTACTGACAGTGGAACATGTCAGCCTGGATTTTGTTCACAACCTCTGGAGTGGCACTTGAACACCCGACCTTTCAATTGGAAAGTGGTAATGTTACCTGCTGAGCCACGATTAACATTTCTTCTGGATTACCATAGTTTCGCTTCTATTGTTTTCAACCTTGGTTACATCCTGCAATGTTTTCCAATTAATATAAAAAACAATTGTGTTGTATTTTCGCATGCATCTGTTGTTCAATAAAACTCTTCTTGCACAAAAAAAGGAACTAAATCATTAACTTTTTAAAAAAGATTACTTTGCTGTCTCTTAATAACACAACATCTTTGAACTGAAACACTGGGGGTACAAACAGGCAGATGCATCAACGGTCACAGCAGGGTGCGCTGAGACAGATATTGGATTGTTTTCACATGCTGGTTCCAATCAACTGAGAGATCAGTTCTCTCTCTGTCTTGCTAGCAAATGCTGCGCTGGCAAGGTGCAAGTTAAGGGCACAAGTGCCAACCCATCCATATCCCCCGCAGATTCCAACAATTCAGCCCCCTGCGCACATCATACATACTGCACTATCTGAACCATATTAACTCTTGATACCTCTACACTTGCAAGTTGGGCAGATATGGTTATCAACAGGAACACCTGGTAAAACTGCAGGCTGAGCTGTGTCTTGAGAGGGTGTCTTGAGCTGCAGAACATGAGAAGGAAGTGACTAGTTGTGTCATGGAAAGAATGTTTGTGTGCCCTTAGTACCGGTGATAATATGTTTTGTATGCCAATTGGTGCACCTTTTCTTATCCCATTTGAGTTGATATGCCAATTAAATATTTCAGCAGCAAGCTATTGAGAGTTAAAAAATAAAGGGTATTTATTCTCACACAATTACCTCACATCAAGTGCAACATCAGATGCATTCATTCTTACCCACATAAAGATTAAATACAAATAAAGATCATGCACTTTTACAGATTACCATTATCTCAGTTTCTGGTTTACTATCTCCTGTCTCCCACGTGAAAGGCGTTTCTTGGATGGTTTTGACGCTTTGAAGTTGAAGGGAGGGTCTTGTGGAGCAGAAGGGCCACAGTAGGTTGTGAGGCTCCTTATAGTCAAATTTATAGGAGGTTGGTTTTTAGGTAAACTTAAATTGATCTTGCAATTTGCTCTAACCATACAGTGGCCTTTCATTTTTGGGTTGGTTCGCCAGTTTCACTGAGCAGCTGAGGGTACTTGGTGGCCACATCATCTTGCATTGTGAATTTCACTTCAACACAAAAACTTACTCCAATTGAACTTCAGTGTTGTTAACCAGTTTCTTCCTGACAAGGTTCAGTCTTCACCATTCATGGGCAATTTTGCACATTGCTCCTTGTATATGACTGGAAATGACATTTCCCATCATGAGGATTTTCTTTCCTCTGTAACTTTGTAATTGTGTGTGTGATACCTCCTTTTGACATTGAATCAACTTTTGATGGATTCATGCTAACTGCTGCATTTTCTCGGTTTACATTTTTCAACCTACCTTGGCAAGATGACTCATCTTCTTGCAACTGTAGCACTCTGTTCTCACAAATGGACAATTCTGTGTTCTTTGCTGGCCTAAACATCAGGTTAAAGTCCAACAGGTTTATTTGGTAGCAAATGCCATTTGCTTTCGGAGCGCTGCTCCTTCATCAGATGGAGTGGATATCTGACGAAGGAGCAGCGCTCCGAAAGCTAATGGCGTTTGCTACCAAATAAACCTGTTGGACTTTAACCTGGTGTTGTTAAAACTCTTACTGTGTTTACCCCAGTCCAACGCCGGCATCTCCACATCTAAACACCAGTAACAGGGCTTTTTAGTGCCTCTGCTCCTGCTAACTGCTGTGGTTAGGGTCTCCTGCTTCCTCAGCTGCAACCTATTTACTTCAGCAGACGGCTAGAAGCTGTTAACTCTGACTTCACCTGAGTCTTGTTCTGCCACGTCCATGGACAATGCTGTTTGGCAAGCTATGTCGAAAGGTAACTTTGGAATGAATGTCAGTAACCTACTGCGAATGCTGGCACCAGTACTGGGAAAGGGTGGGGTCTATATCATTGGGGTGGTCTACACTTGGCCTGTGCTGGGACTGGTGTTCTAATGAACTGCTAACCAGAGAAGTAGAGAAGGATTAAAATAAATAGTAGGGGTACGGGATCAAATTAAGATGTGGAAAACCAAAGTGTAGAGACAAGGCAAGAGAGAGAGGCATTACCATGGGAAATAATAAACCGAATATGACAGGAAGGGATAGGGTGTACAAACTTAAGAGTACAACAGCAGCGAAGGCTAGAGGTAACAAAAATAATAAAAGGACAAAATTAAAGGCTCTGTATCTGAATGCATGTAGCATTCGAAATGAAACAGATGAACTGATGGCGCAAATAGAAATAAATAAGTACAATCTGATAGCCATTACAGAGACATGGCTGCAGGATGACAGATTGGGACCTGAATATTGACTTTTTGGAAGGTCAGGAAGCGAGGACAAGGTGGAGGGGTGGCTCTGTTAATTGATGATAGTATTAGCGCAGTAGAGGGGGATGACCTAATTTCAGGAAACCAGCATGTAGCAGTAATGCGGGTCAAGATGAGAAATGATAAAGGCAAAAAGATACTTGTAGGAGTGCAGTACTGGCATCCTGATTGAAACTACATGGTAGGGCAGAGTATAAAAGAAGAGATAATTGGAGCTTGTCTGAAAGGTATGGCGGTGATCATGGGGGATTTTAATCTACATATGGACTGGAAAAATCAGATGGGCAAAGGTTGTCGAGGGGAGAAGTTCATAGGATATTTCCAGGATAGTTTTGTAGTTCTTGGTTGAAGAGACTGAAGGTACGGTTGCTATAATTGCCGATGACGCAAACATGAGTATGAAAGTGAGTTGTGAAGAGACAGAAGGAGGCCACAAGGGGACCTAGATAGGTTAAGTGAGCTGGCAAAGATCTGGAAAAAGCCGTCTAACGTGGGAAAATGTGATATTGTTCATCTTGGAAGGAAGAATAAAAGAATTACATTATATAAATGGTAAGAAATTGCAGAGCTCTGAGATGTAATGATGTGAGTGCATGAATCACAAAAGGCTAGTATGTAGGTACAGCAAGTAATCTGGTTATGCTTCTGTTGTATCGGACATTAGTGAGACCACATCTGGAGTACTGTGTATAGTGTGGGTCACCTTATTTAAAGAAAGATGAAAGTGTGTTGGAAGCAGTTCAGAGAAGGTTTACTAGACTAATACCTGGAATGGGTGGGTTGTCTTTGAGGACAGGTTGGACAGGCTAGGTTTGTGTCCACTGGAGTTTAAAAGAGTAAGAGGTGACTTGATTGAAACATATTAAAATCCTGAGGGATCTTGACAGGATGGGTGTGGAGAGGATGTTTCCTCTTGTGGGAAAATTAGGGATCACTGTCTAAAAATAAGACATCACCCATTTAAGACAGAGATGGGAAGAAATATTTTCTCTCAGAGGATAGCAGGTCTTTGGAACTCCCTTTTTCAAAAGGCAGTAGGAGCAGAGCCTTTGAATGTTTTCAAAGCAGAGATAAGATAGATTTTTGATAAACAAGGGGGTGAAAGGTTGCCAGGGGCAGGCGGGAGATTACAGTCAGATCAGCCATGATCTTATTGAATGACAGAGCAGGTTTGAAGGGCCAAGTGGCCTATGCCTGTTCCTAGTTTGCATATTAATCCACTTTTTAAACCGCACAAAAATCAATGCTCGCTCTTGAAATTCTCCAAAATTACAATGGATGGGCAGCTTTTTCAAAGCCATGATAAAGTTTCCAATATCGTCAGTGGGTAACTGATTGTTCGAAACCAATAGCTTTCAGCAATCTCCAATGTTGGGATTGTGGAGCTGCTCAAGTTTACACAAAATGTCCGACAGCAGCATGTTGTTTGGTTTTACCGGGATGAGCAAATTCTTAAGCGTTTCATACACTTTTGGACCTGTTTCCATTGAAGGTATCAGCCTTTTCCTTCCCCACTGTCTACTTAACAGCCAGACTATCAGGAACATCAAGGTTATTAGTAGCAATGGAATACATCTCTAGCTACTCCTAATACAAGCCGAAAGACTTGCGATCACAGCTATTCTGTAGCAGTCACCCAATAATACCTGTCGCGGACATCTTCAAAGGCAAGTCCACCCGTGCGTACAAACAGCATTTTCACTAACACTGGAGTTTTAAAAGTATTTCTCAGCAAAAACGAAACACCTCCTAGTTCTTCTACTGGTTTTCTGGAAGCTTCTCCAACCAAATTTTTTTGACTAGCCAATCCAAAATGCTGTCCTCTTCACCAGAAGGTGATATCTTTGCAGGACAGAAAAGGGAGTGTGTGCCATATGGAAAGTCAAGCAGCAACTATTAGTTTAATCCAGTTTTAGAAAATGTATACATATATACATACACAGGGGAGGCCTGTGTTGCAGCGGTAGTGCCCCTACCTCTGAGCCAGAAGCTCTGGTTTCAACTCCTGCTTCAGGACATGATGGCCATGGAAGATGTGTTCATAACATGGCCAAACAGGTTGGTTATCAGCCTGTAAATCCTTCCAATATGGCAGGCAGTGAGAGGTTCCTGGTTAGCCAAACTGCAGAAGGCAATGGCAAACCACTCCAGTACTTCACCAAGCATAATCATGGACCAATCCAATGGAAGTCCATGGTTGCCAATGCTGTCTTGGGGTGTGGCACTGACGGAAGAGGAAGATACATATACACACACACACAAATGGCCACAGGAGGATACTGATACATTATTACGGCATACTCCACTGCTGTGATGGACAACTTAAGCTAGTGAGTGGACTGCATGAGTGGCCCTGCTTCATCTCAATGGGCCACAAGATTGAAATCAGACTTGTTCACCAAGAATGACCCCATGAATAAGATTAAATACATTTAACACGTTCCAATTATTTCATAATGAGTAACAGAAAATGCTTAATAATTTATATATCAACAGAACTATCAACTTCAAATCGCAGAAAGAAATGAAACATTTACACTTTGGACACAGAGGGAGCGCACAGCTCTCACAGTCAATGTTGTGAGCAGTCAACACGCACCTCACTTCGTTGGCTCTTGCTTTACGTGCATATTACTTCAGTCACACTGGCAGGAAAAAAACACCCGGGTGGAAATCAGTGGAACATGGCAACCCTGACAACAGTCAGAAATGTCTTGTGGTCCACACTCAGCACCCAGATAAGCAGCATGGGCAGGGACAATCAGGTCCTGTGATCTCACCGGTGACATTCTTGGTTTGGCCTCTCATGGGATTTTGTGCCTGCGGCACCATTTGCGCCCGTGTACATCCCAGTCAATGCTTGGACGGGATTCGCCTCCCAATGCGGGACGGCAGCAGGAGGTGGTGGCCATTGGTCGACTACAGGATCATCTGGTCCAATCAGACCCGAAGATCCTGCCGGCATGAAGGGCCTGAAAGTTCTGGCCTTCGAGTCCGTATGACCCCTCTTCAGAGCTAAGAAAGGGAGAAATGTGATGGAGAGGTAGTGTTAATGGCAGGAGAAGATGCTAGCTGTGGTACAATATCAGAACGTGTTAATGGGAGAATAAAGGTGCTCAGTGAAGACAAAACTAAAGAACAAGTGACAGATGGCCCGGTGGGGGAGGGGAGTTTCTGCATTGGGACAAAAAATGTGTTTTTTTACTATCTGCCAGATCTATGGCATTATTTTAAAGAGCAGGGGAGTTATGCCCCGTGTCCTGGTCGATATTTATCCCTCGATCAACATCACAAAAACAGACTGCCCGATCATTATCACATTTCTATCTGTAGGAGCATACTGTGCGCAAATTAGCTGCTGTTTATCCTACATTACAACAGTGACTACACATCAAAATGATCTTACTGGCTGTAAAGTACTTTGAGACATCAAATGGCTCTGAAAGGTGCTAATACCAATGCATTTGTTTTTCTCCTAAGCCTTGCTTCAATCTTATTTTATTCATAGTCCTTGCAGGCAGTTCAGCCCTTATTGTTGAGTCCTCAGTGTCGGTTTTCTTTCAGTATTATTCTCCAAGTTGTGCAGCACCATTTTCTGTAACCTATTGCAATCAGATTTAGACTTGGATAAAACAGGAGACTGAACTGTAAATCCATATTTTTTAAATCACAGTCACTTCAGAATTTTGGCCCTCCCCAAAAATGTATGTTTCAAAAACGAGTTGATTAATTTTACACACAGCTCAGGGACTAGGGGATGTTGGAGATTAATCAACTTGTGTTTGAACCAAAAATACTTTATTTATCTGTGTCAGTTTTTAATATCAATTTCATAAAAGTTAACTTGGTGCCAGAACTCATTTGAATTTTAGCTTGTCTTTTTATCTTGAATTTTGGCCTTATTTCATTTCTAGGCTTCACAAGAAAGTTAGTTCTGATCTTTATTTAATGTCGAGGATCTGCCCAATTGTCTTTTTTTCCACTCTTTACTTTAAGTCGAGGATAAGGCAGCCTCACCTCTTCTTTCTCGGTTATGGAACGACTAACTTTGACTACATACTCAGGTGTGCTGTTGCTTGGCAACCGGCATCAACTGGAGAATGATGGCTGACCAGTGTAATGGAATCCGACTTTTAAGTTTCCCCATGGGTGGCCTTTGGAGATTGAATTCTAGAGGAACTTCCATTTTCTGCGTGTTCCACACACCAGTGCATTCAGGTGAACAATGCAACTCAACAATCGAAGTAAAATCAAAATGGCTGGCTGGATAAAGGAATGTGCCTGCAAGGGAGATAGGTCAACAGCTCTGGCCCTGGAGTTTTCAACCGATGATCCCTCCCCAACTATCTCCAATTATCCTATCCATTCAAACAGCCCGTATTTCCTCAATACCAGTATTTTCTATAACTAATTATAAAATTCAAGGAAAATGAAAATAAAACATCTTTTTAAATATCTTTACGATTTTTCTCCCAGATATTACTTGCAGCAACGTTCTGGAGGTGCATCTTAAATGCCTAGTGACTCCACAGCAATCCTAGAGGGTTGATAACAGTGGAGAGGGAGCATGCCTTCAATCTCCCTGCGGGTATGCTAATAGGGCTACGTGAAGTAAGTGGGTACATTCCATGTAACTCTTTTGTGGTGGTCATGTTTCTCCCCACATCTTTCAAGGTCTAATAGAGAGCTGGAGCCATGGTTGTACCTGGAGAGGAACCATGCCAGGGGAGGGTGAAAATGGAGACGGGAGGGGCTGAAGATGGAGGTCAGGCCCAGTGAGGGCAGCCAATGCTGCACACAATGGTTGCCAACACCAGCTGAGGATATTCCTGGAGGTTTATATCACATGTGATGCCCACAGCAGATGTTATTTGCTGATCAAACCAAATCCTAAACAGAAACTTGTCTTATTGGCTTTCACCCTTTTTGTTGTATTCTGGAAACAAAAGTAAATGAACTATAGGGCGGCATGGTGGCACAGTGGTTAGCACTGCTGCCTCACAGCGCCAGGGATCTGGGTTCGATTCCGGCCTCGGGTCACTGTCCGTGTGGAATTCGCACGCTCTCCCCGTGTCTGTGTGGATTTCCTCAGGGTGCTCCAGTTTCCTCCCACAGTCCGAAAGGTGTGCTGGTTAGGTTGATTGGCCATGCTAAATTGCCCTAGTCAGGGGGATTAGCAGGGTAAATGCATGGGGTTACGGGGATAGGGCCTGGGTGGGATTGTGGTCGGTGCAGGCTCGATGGGCCGAATGGCTTCCTTCTGAACTGTGGGGGTTCTATGATTCTACTGATCCCAGGAACATAGAATTCAAGTAACACTAAGGATTTTAAAAATTGAAAGATTTATTAACAAAAAACAAACTTAAGCACACAAGGTCAAAGTTACACAGTTAAAACAGTCTTTAAAAAAATCCCCCAAAATCCCACTTGGTCAGAACACACAAGTAAACACCTTCTAGGCAGCACGCCCTTAGAGATCTTCAACTATAAAAAATTCCAGTAATATTATTCGAGGCAAAAACGCCTTTCAGACTTGTAAATCTGCTTATGAGAATTTTCTTGCTTTTAAAATTAATGAATGACTTTCCCTAACCACAAACATGTGTGGGCGGCACAGTGGTTAGCACTGCTGCCTCACAGCGCCAGGGACCCAGGTTCAATTTCCACCTTGGGTCACTGTCTGTGCACGTTCTCCCGGTGTCTGCATGGATTTCCTCCGGGTGCTCCGGTTTCCTCCCACAGTCTGAAAGACATGCTGGTTAAGTGCATTGGCCATGCTAAATTCTCCCTCAGTGTACCCGAACAGGCTCCAGAGTGTGGCGACTCGGGGGATTTTCGTAGTAACTTCATTGTAGTGTTAATGTAAGCCTACTTGTGACACCAATAACTAAAAGCAATAATTAGCTAACAAAAGGTTATCCAACTGAAACAGCAACTCAGTTTCTGTCTCCACAGAAGCTCCACAGAATGGCATTTGCTACCAAATAAACCTGTTGGACTTTAACCTGGTGTTGTTAAAACTCTCACTGTGTCCACAGAAGCTGCCAGACCTACTGAACATTTCCAGCATTTTCTGTTATTAGTTCAGATTTGCAGGATCCGCAGTATTTTGCTTTTGTGAAGACAGTAATGATGAAAACCAGTCACCGTTCTGAAGCTAGATCAGTTAGAAATTTTCGAATATAGAAAGAGAGCTGTACAGTAACTCCACTAACAAAGGGAGAACAGAGAAGCAATTTGTTTATCACATGATGATATATGTTAACAGATGTTGCTCTGACACAATACAGGAGTCTGTAACTGGATCAGAGCTGTGGGGATGAGTTGCTCCTGTCACAATGTGGAGCAATACAAAAATGAAATAGAGAAAGATTTCATCTGGGTGATGTTTCATGGGAAATGGTGAATGTTCTCAAATTTACAGTTCTCCTTGCAGTTCTATTATAAATGTCAAGCAGAGAAACATTTTCCACATTTCTCCAAAACCTGCTGCACATAACAACCGAGAGATGTTATCCCTTATTGAGGGTCATATACACGGATGTATTAAATGTTAATATCCAACGCCAGCAAGGTTCCAATCATGGAATTTCCCCATTTCAAGGTGCGTTCCCCTGCCTGCTTCCTGTTTCTCTCAACTGAGTCTAAGGGGCAAATTATACTGCAAGATTCTGCATCACCCCTCACTCAACAAACGTTGATTTCATTTTAACATGAGGAGAGAGTGAATAACAAAATTGACAGCACGGAAACAGGCCATTTGGCCCAACATGAGAAATAGGAGCAGGAGTAGGTCACTTGACCTTGCACGCTTGTTCATTATTCCATAGGATCTTGGCTGAACGTTGACATTTACTCTATTTTCCCGCAGGATCACCATATCCCTCAATTTCCTTGATGCACAAAAATCTATCGACCTTTGTCTTGAATCAACTCACTGACTGAACATTGACTGTCCTCCGGGGATAGAGAATTCCAAATATTCACGGTTTCTGAGTGAAGAAATTTCTTCTCATCTCTCAGTTCCAAATGACCAATTCCTAATCCTGAGTCTATGAACCCTAGTTCTAGACTCTCCAGCCAGGGGAAACTGCTTTTCAGCAACTACCCTGCCAAGCCCTCTTAGAATTTTATATGTTTCTATGAGATCACCTCCTCATTCTTCTAAACTCCAATGAATATTGGACAATTCTATTCAATTTCTCCATATAGGACAACTCCCTCACCCCAGAATCAATCTACTGAGCTTATGTTGCATCTCTTCCAAGTTAAGTATATCCTTCCTTGGGTAAGGAAACCAAACCAGTACACACTACTCCAGGCATGGTCTCACCAAAGCCAAATATGAGGCTTCATTACTCTTAGACTCCAACGACTTTGCAATAAAGGCTAACATACCGTCTTTCTTCTTGATTGTTTATTCTGGAGACAAGCCACCTTTCACCTTACTTCATCTCACCCAATCAACATAACCTTCTTTGTCCCTCATGTACTTCAATATTTTCCCCTCAAATACATCTATGCTATTCACCTCAACTATTCAAGGTGGCAGCGAGTTTTGCTGTTCTCTGGGTAAAGAAGTTTCTCCTGAATTTCCTATTCAATTTATTGGAAGTGGCCTTGACTGTTTCTGCATAGTATTGTCTCTGAGATGATTCTCCTCAACATCCATTCTGACTTCACCAACAAGAAAATCTTTTTGTGGCCCTTGGTCCCTCGGAATTGGCAGCATCCATTCCTACCCAGAGTTAACCATTTTTGGTTGACTGATAGGCATTTGTTCGTTTATGTCTCATCTAGTTTCGGTCTCACTTCAAATGGAAACATCACCTCTGCGTCTCTCCCATCAAACCCTTTCATAGTTTTCAGCCCTCTATCAGGTCACCCTCTGTTGTCCAGCCTCTTCAGTCTTTTCTGAATGTTATAATCTTGGAAAAGGAGTAAAGCACTCGTAACAATCAAAAAACTGTGAACAATTTAAGTGTCATTTACTAATGTTTTCACATTGTCAGGAAGTCTAGCAGATCCGGTGATAACTTGGCTTCACACTAAGCTACATATGGCCCCCACTGGGTAGGAGGCCATCGCTTTATAGGACTTTGAACACAATTAATATGATTAATAGTTCTGACGAGAGGTTATTGAACTGTAGCGACAACTCTGTATCACGCTCTCCACAGATGCTACCGGCCTGCTGAGTGTTTCTACTGTACTCTGTCATTAAGTAAGCAGCTTGCTTATGTACCAATGTTGTCCAATGCATTAACTACTAACCACATGTGGCTAATTACATATATGATCAGTAAATAAAAATGGGTAATAGACCACATTGGCAGACATGTGGTCTTAATACTCATTTGCACAGCATATGCAGGTGAACTTTAACCTTTTTGGGCATTTTTTGTGACAAACATCCGAGTGGGTTTTTTGATCACCGAGTGCTTTACTACCTTTGCTGATGACAGAAGCAAGAGGCTTGTTAAGTGCACCTGTGTGAAGTACATCGTCTCATATTGTGTGCAAGGCATTCTCTACCAACATTTAAGCACACGTTTAAAATGGCATCACTATTGCCTCACCCTGTGGCTAGTCAAAAATTTCACGGTCAACTCTTCCATGCATAGCGCTATGACCATAAACCACATATCTGTGGCTTTTTAACCTGGCACGGTGGCACAGTGGTTAGCACTGCTGCCTCACAGCGCCAGAGCCCCAAATTCTATTCCTGGCTTGGGTCACTTTGTGTGGAGTCTGTGCGTTCTTCCTCCCACAGTCCAAAAGATGTGCAAGTTAGGTGCATTGGCCGTGCTAAATTCTCCCTCAGTGTACCCGAACAGGCAACGGAATGTGGCGACTAGGGGATTTTCACAGTAACTTCATTGCAGCGTTAATGTAAGCCTACTTGTTAAATAAACCTTAAATTTTTAAACCGATCTCTGAAAAACAAGAGTTCCTTTCATTAATGTTGAATATGAGAAGAGAGATAGGCAAAAATGTCGTTGCAGTAAAATTGTCTGCGCCTTTGGGGTATTAAATTAGAAATAGCAAACACAGCAATCTCCCACAATGTGGCTAACATAACACCCACAGGAACTTTTTTCCTCCATATCAGAATCAAAAAGGGAGCATGTGAAAATATTAATCACCAGCTTAATTACCATTGAATAAATAGTGATGTTGATACTGGATGAGCATTAGAGCACCAACAACTTACATGTGCGTTGCACCCATAACTTAGCAAGTTGTCCCTGAATAATTTTCCCAAAAGGTGGAAGCAATGGACACTGAGCAGAAACTGGAGAAAAGTTGGGGATGCAAATGAAGGCATAAGAAGAGAAAAGTTCTGAAAACATTTTGGAAGATGAGGATAAATGCAACCTGGAAGAGTGCCTTTGCAAGAGAATTCTAGATTGTAGGGCATAATGGCTAAAGGTTCTATCCCAGATGGTATAATGAAAAGAGTGGGGCATGCAATAGCGTCGATTTGGAAGCTTGGAAGAAATCCAAGCTGGATTCTACTTCAGTTGTGACAGAATATTTGAACACAAATATTACAAGAAAGAGAGGCTTACATTCAGACAGCAATGATTACAATCCCAATTAAATACATATGAGGTATGGTCACTATTGTAATGTAGGAAATGTGACAATCAATTTATACACAATAAGGTCCCACAATAGTAATGAGAAAATCTGTTCTTTGTGAAGCTGGTTGTGGAATAAAAATTGGTCAGCACTCCAGGAAGAACTCCCTGATCTTCTTTGAATAATGTTACGGGTTCGTTTACATCCACCCGAGAGGTCAGACTTGGGCTTAATGTTTCATCATCTTCAACAGAGCAGCAACTCTCTCAGTACTGCACTGGAGGGTCCACCAAGATGTTGCGTTCATGTCCATGGACTGGAACTTGAATCCTACAACAGATATACCTCCATTGTCCACATTTGTGATCTTCAGTCTGGATTCCAGTTGGGCAAAGGCTTACACGTCACATTGTCTCTATCCAGCCACACCAGCATCAATGGAGCAGATAGTGCTAGAAGATTTCATTTCAGTCTGCCTTCATTTCCATAACAAGGGCATTGCTCTGCCACTTCTCTTGAGGGCGATCTCTCTATTGACACAGTTTAGCCCCTTCTTGTTGGTTTATCTCATCTCTTTATCCACTTTCTTCAACCATGATAATGCACCTAGTTTCCCAACAACAATAAAAATACTACCACAATAATATAAAGGCAAAATTAGTGCGGATGCTGGAAAATCTCAGCGGGTCTGACAGCATCTGTGCAGAGAGAATAGAGTCAACATTGAGTCAGGATGACCCTTCGTTAGAACTTAGCACACCCTCCAGAAGTGAAAAAAGTATTGCAAGGGATACTGGCTGCCAGCTTGGCTCAGCCTCTCATTCCAGACCTGACGAAGGGTCATCCAGACTCGAAACATTGACTCTATTCTCTCTCCACAGACGTGGCCAGACCTGCTGAGATGTTCCAGTATTTTCTGTTTTTTGCGCGTGATAAAAATACTACATTCACCATATGACCTTGGTTTCCACTGCTGGTTAATGCACCCGGTGCTTTCATTCCCCAGGATATTACTCTCTGATCAATGGTTCCCCTGGCTCCATGAAGCTAAAAGTAGCTCTTCTGAAGGCGTAAATGGCTTTATTGGAGGAGAAAGAAAAAGTGATACAATTTTCAAGTATTCAGCCTCTTGTGCTTCAACTCACAGTGAAAACTGCCATCACACTTGCAAACGTTCTTTTCGCTGAGGTCACATTATCTGAAACAACTTTGTAAGTATTCTCTCTCTTACACCACTGTAAGCAGGATATATTGAGTGGAGTGCCTATTTAGTCCCTTAATAGTGTCAAAAGCAGCCAATTTAGCACACACTTCAGAAGTGAAAAAAGTATTGCAAGGGATAGTGGCTGTCAGCTTGGCTCAGCCCCTCATTCCAGAGTCAGAATGTTATCGGCTCAGCTCACTGAAATGCACAACGCACAGCGAACATTCTATAGCGTCTTTCATGTGGTAAAAGATCCCAAGGTGCTTCACAGCAGCATTATCAAAATTTGACACCAAGCCACATCAGGGGATATGACGAAAGATGACCAAAAGCTTGGTCAAAGAAATAGGCTATAAGGAGCGACTTTAAAGAGGAGAGAGGGGTAGACGGGATTAGGGAGGGAATTCCAGAACTTAGGGCCTAGGCAACTGAAGACACGGCCAAGATTAAAATCAGACTTGCTGAAGAAGCTAGAATTGGGGAACGCAGATATCTCACAGGATTGTGGGGCTGGAAGAGGCGGCAAAGATGAGAAGGGACTAAGTCATGGAGCGATTTGACAAGTTGGGCATTTTAAAATTGAGCTGTTGCTGGGCTGTGATGCAATCTAAGTCACCAAACACAGGGATGATAAGTCTACAGGATACAAGTTAGAACACAGGCGAACTAGTCCAGTGTAATTGTGATTCACTGTTGGAAGTACGATAATTACTCGGTTGAGGGATGAATATCAGCCAGGACACGGAGAACTCTTCAAAACAGCGCCACTGGATCTCCGATACAAACCCACAAGGGCAAGCAGAGCTTTGGTTCATTAAGTATTTACAGCACAGAAACAGGTCATTCTAACTTGTTTTTAATATGAGGGCATCACTAACTGGGCCAGCATTTACGGTCATCATTAGACTTTTAATTCTAGATTTTTATTGGATTCAACATTTCTGCTGTGGTGGGATTTGAACCCAGGACTCAGAGCATTATCCTGGGTCTATGGATTACTAGTCCAGTGACAATACCACTACACTACCACCTCCCCTGAATACCTACTTGAATGCATCTGGGCTATTTGTTCCACATTCTAATCGTTCTTAGATAAAGATTGTCCTGAATTCCTTACTGGATTTATTTGCGATTACTGCATTCATTTTATGTCTGCAAGTGGAAATATATTTTCTAAATCTTGTCTATCAACCATCTCATAATTTTGAAGATCTCAAGCAGGCCGCCCCTCAGAATTCTGTTTTGTATAGAAAACAACCCCAGACTATTCAATCTTTCCTGATAAGTATAGCTTCTCAGTATTGATATCATTCTCACAAAGCTTTTTTTGCACTCACGACTGCTTCAATATCCTTTTTATATTATGGATACCAGAAATATTCTTTGTACTCCAGATTCTAAACAAGTTGAACAGAACTTCTCTGCTTTTCAATTCTATCCCTCTGGAAATAAGCCCCAGTGCCTTGCTTGATTTATCTAAACATTGGCCTTATTAACGCGCATCGATGCTTTTAGTGGGGAGGTTTTGTGACGCAGTGGGTAACTGTGAGCCAGAAGCTTTGGATTCAAGTCCAACTCCAGGTCATGACCATGGAAGGTGCACTCAATGTGGTCAAACAGGTTGGTTATCAACCTGCAAATCCTTCCAATATGCCTATGGCAGGAGGCAAGAACAGGACGGGCTCCTGGTTAGCCATGCTTGAAGCGGAATGGCACCCCTCAAACTATAGCCTCTGACTTACGGTTAACAACCTGTTCCAGGAAAATAAGCATGATGTGGAGATGCCGGCGTTGGACTGGGGTAAATACAGTAAGGAGTCTAACAACACCAGGTTAAAGTCCAACAGGATTATTTGGTAGCAAATGCCACTAGCTTTCGGAGCGCTGCTCCTTCGTCAGGTGAGTGGGAGATCTGAAAGGAGTTGTCCTGTTTCCTTTTCAGTTGTGGCTTTGCTGTTTTGGCTGTTTCCAGCCATCAGAAAGAGAGCAAGACATTTATTTTACCTGCCAGAGCGGGGGTGACTGCCGCTGTCACCCCCGTTCTGGCAGGTAAAATAAATGTCTTGCTCTCTTTCTGATGGCTGGAAACAGCCAAAGCAGCAAAGCCACAACTGAAAAGGAAACAGGACAACTCCTTTCAGATCTCCCACTCACCTGACGAAGGAGCAGCGCTCCGAAAGCTAGTGGCATTTGCTACCAAATAAACCTGTTGGACTTTAACCTGGTGTTGTTAGACTCCTTACCAGGAAAATAAGCTACAGGAAACAGATGCAAGCTTACGCGTCTCTAGACATGGGATGTTTTCTAAGTCGAAGCCTACTTTTAATAATGTGTTTCTGTCCCCCCCCAACTGCACCCATTTGGCACTTAATTTCCAAAGAGTATGTGGCCTCCTTCCCTTGCTATCAAAAGGTCTCACTTTGCACTTACCTATATTTAAATTCAGTAGCCAGTTACACAACTATTTTGCAAATTTATTAATGTACTTCTGTATTTTATCACAGCCCCCCTCTATATTGATGGTAGCCCCCCAATTTGGTATATTTTCTGAATTTTAAAATACTTCCAATTCCAGATCCAAAATTGCTCATGTAGATGATAAACAAATGTAATAGCACCAATCCTCATGGAAGCAACGCTTCCCGCCATTCGTTAATCTGAAAACCTACCTTTGGCCTTAGTCATGCCTTATCAAAGGTTTTTTGGAAATCTAAGTACGTTACATCTACTAAATTTAATATTTAACTTAATATTTCTGCCAGGTTGTCGTGATTACATCTTTAAATGTCTACCCAAAAGATGTGCCCCCAACAACGCAGCACCCATTTGCAAAGTATCAAATGTCTGTTTCAGGTAGGACCTGCACCACTATGGTTTGTTGCCATGATGTGGAGACGCCGGCATTGGACTGGCGTGGGCACAGTAAGAAGTCTCATAACACCACGTTAAAGTCCAACAGGTTTATTTGGTATCATGAGCTTGCGGAGCGCTGCTCCTTCATCAGGTGAGTGATGGTTTATCACCTGATGAAGGACCAGCGCTCCATTTGCTACCAAATAAACCTGTTGGACTTTAACCTGGTGTTGTTAGACTTCTTACGATGGTTTGTTTCTTGCCCAATGTTTTGAAGAGTTTTCATGCCAATGAGTTGAAGCATTTTTAGGCCTAACACTAACACAGTCCAACTAAGATGTTGTACTTTCTTGCTTTGTATTCTACATTGCTGGCCTTATCAACTTACTAGCTTTATTTGGACTACACACTTGCGCACCAAAGCTCCTCTACGCTGCCTAAAATAAAGTGTGTTTAAATTTAACAATGGACATGCAGTTTACCAATTCCAACCTAAATAGCAATCCTGCATTACCTACATACAGCAAAAGATCAATTAAAAAATTAATTCAGTTTATTTCATGGAATTTCTATGGAGCCACACCAAATCAAACATTGTTGGTACTGATATGTAAACACGTCCCTGTAATTGACAAATAATGAATAATTATAGTCATAATCCAAACTGTGGGCTGACTGTTTTGCTCAGAAACTCTTGGAAACCAAAGAAACATTATAGGTATGGTTATGATTTTCACAGTAACCTCATTGCAGTGTTAATGTAAGCCTACTTGTGACACTAATAAATAAACCTTAAACTTTATGGAACCACAGAACAAAATGGTTAATGGGATTGGTTAAACAGCTGCCACATGCTACAAAATGAAAAGTTACTATTGCACAGTAATTGACATTAGAGTATTTGACCAATAACGTCAACAGTGCCCTTGAGTGATGTGTATCAACACACTATGAATGGCAACAGTGTACAATAGAATACTGCTTGTTTCAGCAGCAAGCAGAATAGATGAATCTTCCCCAATAATTTAGACTCAAGGATAAATGCACCAACATAGAATCAGACATAGAAGTGGGAATCGGCCATTCAATCCCTCAAGCTAGCTTTGCCATTCATTCAATCAAGACTGATCTGCATCTCAGCTCCCTTTACCCACCCTTGCTGCATTTCCCTTAATACCGCGTTACCGAACAGAAAGCTATCAATATGAATCTTAAAAGACTGCAACTGACTCCCATTATGCACATTCTTTTAGGAGACATAATTCCAGATTTCCTTCATCTGAAGAGCTTCTTCTTGATATCAGCCCTGAGCAACCTAGCTCTAAGTTGAGGTTTATGTCCCTTTTGTTCTGGACCAGCCTACACCTACCAAAGGCCATATTTTCTCTCTTCCTATAATAATTGTAAACACCTGAATTAGAACATCCTTTAACCTTCTACACTCAAGCGAGTGTAAACCTAGTCTGTGCAGACTAACCCCCCACATTTAACCCTTTCAGCCTCACTGTCAATCTGGTGAATATAAAACAGGAAGACTCCATGTTTCATTCCCGAAATGAGGTGTGGAGACAGCCAATCTCAGTCTCAGTGGTAGTAAATGTGCTACCATTATCCCAACTGCTTTAGTGCAGTGCTAAGGAAAGAAAAGAAAATAATTCCTTGAGGATTTCTGTTCACATTAGAACTCAACTGTAGGGTCTGCCATGGTCAAATGTTCTCTCACCACCTTGGATCACACCTAAAACACAGCCACTTCAGTTCGACAACAGATAGTCGATAGGTCCCTTGCAACCAACACTCAATGTGAATCAGCACCTAAAGAATCAAAATCCCTACAGTATAGGAAGAGGCAATTTGGCCCATCCAGTCTGTACCGACAACAATCCCACCCAGGCCCTATCCCCTTAACCCTACATATTTACTCTGCTAATACGCTGACACTAAGTGGCAATTTAGTAAGGCCAATCAACCTAACCGTCACTTCTCTGGAGTGTGGGAGGAAACTGGAGCACCCGGAGGAAACCCAAGCAGACACGGGGAGAAAATGCAAACTCCACACAGTCACCCAAGACTGGAATTGAAACCGGGTTCCTGGCGGTGTGAGGCAACAGTGCTAACCACTGTGCCGCCCAGAGGAGGGGAGAAAATTGAAGGGGACTAAAGTGCCATAAATGAAGCAAGTGTCTTCTAGCTAATAGTTGTGGTTAAAGTATCTCATGCTCAGAACAAAGTTCGGACCTTAATCAGCAAGAGTGCAGCTACACCCAAGACTGATTAACAACCAATGGATTTTGATCTCTCATTTTTTCCTGAGAATATATTAAATACACTCAAGCAGATGTAGATTGCACACGGGTCAAGCATCTGGACCTAATCATTTATTTGATACGTGATTGTTGTGAGGTTGAAATAATCTGCTCTACTGAAACTGTCATTTCAGATACCCATCATGTAACACTAATGTCAGGATAGCAGAGAAGACCTGTTATGAGTGAATGGTGCTTGGTAGTCATCGAGCAATACATTTATCACAGGGCAAGAATAAGTATTGATAAAACCAGCCTTAACAACACTGTTAGATTATTGAACGAAAGATAACTTGAATGTTGATACTGGTCACTTTGACAAATAATATCTTGAAGGATTCTTAAAGTCAATAAGCCAATGGACAGAACACCTGCTTGTCCATGACTCCACATACACAATACAACATTGACACTTCATGGACTGGATAGTCTAACTATAAGTGCAACACCAGACCTGGAATGAGAGGATGGCTACAAGAAATACTAACCAAAAGGTCACAGCAAAAGGTTTGGAAGAATAGGGTCATAGAAGAATCAGAATCCCTAAAGTTCAGAAAGAGGCCATTTGGCCTATCAAGTCTGCACCAACAGCAATCTCACCCAGGCCCTATCCCTGTCATAGAGGTTTACAGCATAGAAACAGGCTCTTCAGCCCAACTTGTCCATGACACCCTTTTTTTTTAAACACCTAAGCTAGTCCCAATTGCCTGCATTTGGCCCATATCCCTCTATACCCATCATACCCATGTAACTGTCTAAATGCCTTTTAAAAGACAATTGTACCCGCCTCTACTACTACCTCTGGCGGCTTGTTGAAGACACTCACCACTCTGAAACAATTGCCCCTCTGGATACTTTTGTAAGTTGTAACTCCATGTATTTACCCTATTAATCACCCTGACACTAATAAGCAATTTACCATGGCCAATCTATTTCATAGAATCCCTACAGTGCAGAAGGAGACCATTCGGCCCATCGAGTCTGCACCAACCACAATCCCACCCAGGCCCGATTCCTGTATCCCTATGTACATGCCCTGCATGACCAATCAACCTATCTTTGGACTGAGAGGGGAAACTGGAGCACCCAGAGGAAACCCACCCAGACACGGGGAGAAGGTGCAAACTCCACACAGGCAGTGACCTGAGGCTGGAATTGAACCTGGGTCCCTGAGGCAGCAGTGTTAACCACTGCGCCACCGTGCCACCCCATAACAGTCATCAGTAGATTCTTAATTCCAGATATTTTTTTAATTCCACCATCTGCCGTGGTGGGGCTTGAACCCAGGTCCCCAGAACATTAGCTGAGTTTCTGGATTAATAGTCCAGCGATAATGCCACTAAGCCATCACCTCCCTATTTAACTTGCACACCTTTAGAGTGTGGGAGGAAACCGGCGCAACCAGAGGAAACTCATGTGCACACGGGGTGAATGTGCAGACTCCACACAGACAGTCACCCAAGGCTGGAATTGAAACCTGATTCCTGACACTGTGAGACAGCAGTGCTAACCACTGTGCCACCGTGTCGCCCATAAATTTTGAGCAGAAACATCCATTCATTTCAGGGGGAAAAATCAACATCCACAGATCACTTTAGGCAAAAGAGTGTCAAAGCCTTTGAGGCATTAGATCTTTTAATAACTCTTGCTTTTGACATTCACATCTACAATCTAAATGTAAGGTGATTCTTGCGCAAGATTAAGCCACTCCCACAAAATTCCATCCAGAGTTTAAAAATAAGACAAGATTCACCTGCAAGTTGAGGGGTTTCGAAAGCCAGTGGTTGCCATCAATGACTCTTTACCTTGTTGGCAGGGGAGCACAAATCCATTATTCTTTCTCTGCAATCAATTAAGATATCCCTATCTGCTGCTTACACATCCCTTCCGAAATCAGGTTGAAATAGCCCTTCACTGCTCCGCTTCACGTCCTCATTTTAGTTACTGATTTTAAATCTCCTTCTTGCCTTAGCAGTTAACACACAAGCCTGTCCCCGATTTTAAAATCACCCCCCCCCCCCCCCCCGCCCGCCCGCCTGCCTGCCTCTGGACCCTGGTCTAAAGTCGATTCGGAAGGGAGAGAGTTGCCACTGATATATGACAGCACACAGGAGGGAGCTGTGCAAGAGTTACAAGAATACTCTGCTCACCATCACTGGAGTAGCAGCTCCAACCCGGGGAGGGGGGGCGAGGGGACAACTTATCCTGAGAATAAGTAATGTTTCGGCAACAATGCCAAAGTGGGACATAAAGGTATCGTGATACAACATAAATGGCAATTTGAAACTAATCACAGCACGGGATTCCTATGTTTTAATATATTTCAATGTTGCAACTTACTTTCCCCAATCAGGGCCCAACTTGAAAGATTAGTTTTTGAAAATGTTAGTAAGCGTCTGCGACTCACCTCCCAAAATAAACAATAACTTCTGCACGCCCTCGAACTATTTTATTGCAAGTCACAATTACACTGCCGCACAATTAATTATCCCAAATCCTGACCTTGGGGAGAATCTGCCCAATATTCACAATGCTGAAGGTCTGAAATACAATGTCTACAATCCATTATCCAAGGAGCTTATTTGTAAACCTGCACAATATCAAAGCGAGTTAAGACGATACAGTGAAGGTCGCCCACTTACTTCTCATATTCCAGGTTGTCTCTGTCACAGCGGCCATCCTTGTGTTTCTCCCAGTCTTTCCCATGTTTACAGGTGGTCAGGGAGATAATATCCTTCCCGTTGTGGATGTGGTGTAAGGCATTTCTGGTATCTGACCCAATTCCTGTCAAGTACCTCTTGCCTTTGAAGACCAACAGGTACTTTCTCCGGGGCGGGACGTTGTTGTAGAGGAGCCAACCCTTCTCTCCCCCTTTCTGGGGGTGTTCTCTTGAAAACAAAGGGATGGAGACATCAAAATGTGGTCTGTAACTCTCCATGTAAAAACTTGCCTTGGCCACCATGGCCTGACCAACGTCGAAGCCTAGATCCTCTGTATAATCGGGCCAGGTTCCGGAGTAGAGGTTAAATATCAGATGGTTCCTACCGTTATTCCACAAGGGAAAAGTCTGGATTTTGCTGTCCACGTCGTGAATGTATTGCAGGGAGAGCTGATCCCGATCTAAAGTGTCGATACCCATGACAAACAGGCAGGCCTGCTGTGGGTCCGGGGTGTAATACCGGGAGCCCTGGATGGAGGCGAGGATTTTTTGGTAACTTTCGGAAACTTTGTCCCCTTTGGGCTGGGGGTAGATGTAAACCCGGAAGCCTCGCTTCTCGCACAGGCTCAGGTCGAAGCAGGTCTCCATCCGACACCTGCTGTCCTTGTACACCATCGCCCTGCTCTCCCTCTTCACCCTCGGAGACTCCCGCAGCCGGGCGTCCAGCTCCCCTCCACCGGGCTGCTCCACAAAACTTTTCAGCGTCTCCTGGTCGTCCCAGGCTGGCCATCTCCTCGCCATCCCCATCTCCTCGCTATGCCTCCGCGCCAGGAACTTCAGCTGCCGGATCTGCGCTCCCCCGAAGTAGAAAAGCAAGAGGCAGAAAGCGCAGAATGCGATCAGGATGTATTTCTTCCTGGCCTGCATGTGTCCCGGACCATCCGCTCTCCTCGGAGGGAAGATGCCGAAGGGGAGAAGGTTGCAGGGGGTGGTACCTGGATAGGATGGGGAGGGAGAAACAGAGACGCCCGGGATCTCAAGCGCTTCCAGCCGCCGAGACAGGCATCCTCCCGCTTCCAGAGCAAGGACAGGCGGGGAGCCCAGTCTGGCATGGGGCAGCCGGGCACATTGGTTGCAATTGGGGGAGGCTGGGAGAGCTTCTTTAAGGGAGGATGTGGCTGCAAGAGCCGGCTGGGGCTTGCCAAGTGCCGGGGCTGGGGCGCTGCAGGCTCGGGCTGGGAGCAGCGCTGCCGGTGTGCGGCTGCCTCCGGGACGCGCTCACTCGCCCATTGTATCCATCCGGCTGACACTCAGGTGTAACCGTGTCCAAACATTCCATTTCCGAACCTTGGCTCCACCAACATTCCAACCAAGCCACGCCCCCGCCCCAACACCCACAGCTCATTGGCCAAGCCTGTCTGGCCTTCCTCGCCCCCTGATTGGCCCTGATGGGAACGCCCTCCGCCTTCCTGCACACCTATTGGTTATCCCATCCGTCCATCGGCGGCTAGCCCCGCCTCTCTATGTGCCCATTGGTTGAAACGGGCCCCGCCTCCTTAGCCTGATGCCGAACGTGATGAACGTCAGGTGTAAAAAAAACCAACCGGGAATGTTATTTAAAGCCCAGTCCCGGAGGGTGGGAAGGAGCGAGGCAGTGCAACCCCGGGAGGGGGTGTGCAGCCCCTGGGAGGGGTGTCCAGCCCCAGGGAGTGGTGTCCAGCCCCTGGGAGGGGTGTGCAGCCCAGGGAGGGATCGCAGCCTCAGTTGCAGAAGCACCAGCACTAAATACACTTTTGTTTTGCACACACAATAATTAAAAGGCAAAATTCTCTTCCAGTGCACATCGAATAGCCAAGTCTCCAAGACTGACATTTCCACTGATATATATTTAACTTTGAACAGGTTTGTTGTAAATATTAAAACAGAACAACTGCACAGCAGCCTGATCGATGAGGAGCCTTACTCCCCCAACCTTTCCCAGCTTCAGATTGGCCTGCAGCACATCTGTGATTTTATCTTAGGACCGAAATGTTATCCAGAGGCAAAATATTTACACTGCCTTTCAGAAGCAGCTCAGCTTCGAGCATGTTTTTAAAGGTTAACCAAGGTTCCTGAGAATAAATTAAAGCCACATAAAAAAGAAAATTGCACATGCTAGAAATCTGAAGGAAAGGAGGAAATGCCGGAAATAAGGCCAGATAGCAACTGATGAGAGAGAAATTGAGATAGCCTTGAACAAGTTGGACCTTCTGTTAACTCTATTTCTCTGTCCACAGATGCTGCCAAATCTACTGAACATTTCCATCATTTTTTGTTTTGATTTTATATCATAAATTAAAGGTGCGAGGATTTTTTGGCTTGGAGACTGCTATGTACTGGTGACCCATCACCCTTGTTCTATTGACACACATTGGCTCCAGCAATACTTCAAACTTAAAATGATCTTCCTTGTGTTCCAATCCTTCCTTGACCTTACACCTCTCTATCTTTAAAAGGTCCTCTAGCCCTAAACCCCTCCCAGATTTCTGTGCTCCTCCAATTTCAGCCACTTGTGTACCCCTAGTTTCCTTTGTCTCAACATTAGTAGCCATCCCTTCAGCTGCCTCATCTCCAAGATCTGGAATTCCTTCCCTAAATCTCCCTATCCCTCCCTCCTTCCTTTAAAATGCCCCTTAAAATCCATGATTTTGACAAAGTCTTTGGCCACCCATCCTAATATTACCTGACATGGCTCAGTGTAAAGCCTGGGTTGTTAATCGTTCCTGTGAAGTGTCTTGGGCCAATTTACAATATTAAAGGTGCTATATGAATGCAAGTAAATTATAAATTCTACGTCAGTGAAAATTAATAGAGAAAGGTGAAGGTTATGAAGATTGGAAGAAATAATGGTGGGAATGCAGAGGTCAAGTTAAGTGGCCAACAGCTGGAACAGGTATCACAGTTGAAGTACCTGGGGAGCATTCTGTCAGAAGATGGTTACTGCTATAAAGAAATCAGAGCGAGAATAGCAATTGCAAAGAATGTATTCACCAAATGTACAAAACTACTCAGTATAAGATTAAGTAAAGATCTTAAGAAAATAGTTATCAAGGCTGATTTGGAGTAGCTTGTTGTATGGGAGGGCTGCAACATGAACCTTGAGATTAGCTGGTAACTAAAGGCTAGAAATGTGGTTCTGGAGTGGGCTAGTTGAAAAGAAGACAAAAGCAACAAAGAAGTTCTCAATGATGGGGAAGGAAAGATCGTTGGTGAATATAATCAGATAACAATACATGGCTGGATCTGACATGTTAAAACATGAGAACTTGCTGAAAGAGGTGATTGAAGGAAGGTCAGAGCGATACAGACTTCTATAGACCTTCTCCCAAGAGGGGGAAAGAGAATGATGATGTTAGACAACTTGAAATTGAAAATGGAAGGCTCCTATGAGCAACTGAAGAGGAAAGTGCAAGACTGGGAGGCATGAAGAAATAAGCAGAGGACTTGCCCCTTTATACCTTTGCTTAAATGCAAATTGTAGTCATATACAACCTCAAAAGTCAGTTCTGGAGCATGACAGAAGGAAGTAGCTAATTAAATTTACCTATTCTTTTTAAACACACCAAGCTCCTCATCATGACAGGAGAATAAATCTTAGGTAGGAGTCACACACTGCACAGCAGCGGTCTTACCAGTTGTAAACTGTCCTCTGCAACTATCAGTCTTAACCCAATGGTATGCTGTAACCACGTTCTGAAATGTACTGATTTTGATTCAGCCAGTGTGTGTTACATGAAGCAATATTTTTATTATGCTTGAACACAGTTTACCAGCAGCTATAAATATAACTTCCACTTCAGTTCATCCAAAGCTCTGCTGCCCTTATCCTCTCTCAGATCAGGTCCTACTCACCTATCACCCTGATATTTCCTACATTTGCTCCCATGCTGCAAATTTAACATTTTCATACTGCATTTAAATTTCTTCAAGACCTTTCCCTCTGTAATCACTTTGATCCCTATTGCTTTCCATCGTCTGACCACTCCGTTCCTCCAACTCTGGTCTTTTATATATTCTTCCACTCCCTTCCCTCTACCATTATCAATTGTGCCTTCACTCAGCCCGGACCTACATTCTAGAATTCCCTCACTAAACCTCTCTGCCTCTCCACTTCTTTCTTCACCTTTAAGAATCTCCATAAAGTCCACTTCTTTGGATGAACTTTTGGCCACCCCTCAGAATAGGACTAAGCTATTTAGCTCTTTGAGCCTGTTCTGCCATTTAATAAGAAGGTAAAAATCTATTGATCTCAATTTTTAATATATTCAATGACTAAGCATCTATTATCTTTTAGGTCTGAGAGTTTCAAAGATTCATCACCCTCTAAGTGAAGATATTTCTCCTTATCTCTATCTTAAATGGCTGATCCCTTATCCTAAAATTATGGCCCCCAGTTTTATATTCTCCATCTAGGAGAAACAATTTCTCAGCACCTAATTTCTGCCTCTGAAATGTGAGCTCACATATGAATAAGTACATATAAATGAACAGACGTAAGAAAGATGTTTTACTTTCAATTTAACAATATTCACGCACTTGCACAATTATACAAACAAGTATGCACAGGGTTCCACAACGTAAAGTAAAGTTTATTTATTAGTCACAAGTAGGCTTACATTAACACTGCAATGAAGTTACTGTGAAAATCCCCTAGTGGCCACACTCTGGCACCTGTTCAGGTAAACTGAGGGAGAATTTAGCATGGCCAATTCACCTAACCTTTGGACAATCTTTGGACTGTGGGAGGAAACCCACGCAGACACAGGGAGAATGTGCAAGCTTCACACAGACAGTCACCGAAGCCAGGAATTGAACCCAGGTCTCTAGTGTTGTGAGGCAGCAGTGCTAACCACTGTGCCAGTATGCCACAACAGAATCCACATGGATGCAGATGATCCATGATGCTGGGCACAGTTAATACAGTCACATAAACAGAAAATGCTGGAAAATCTCAGCATCCGTGGAGAGGGAATAGAGCTAACGTTTCGAGTCTGGGTGACCATCAGTTAATACTTAATGTGGTCAACATCTGCTGATTTTTCAAGAACTGTAACTTTGTGTTTCTTATTCAAGTTGTAAACAAATAACTTAATGTTTATTTATCACCTTCAAAGGCCTCATGATGTCCCAAAAATGTTTCGCACCTAATGAATCTGTCACAATTTTCATAGAGGTGGATAACATTTAAAAAGAAATGTGAACTTCCAGTTAATAGCTGAATAGGATGAGACAAATTTCATGTATTAAGATTTTTACTGTAACAAACAATTAAAAACACTATTAGCTAAACACTATTGCCGGAATTATCTGGCCGTTCCCAATGCGATCTTCTGATCCAACGGCAACGATACATCACCGCCTCAGGTTTCCCAATGGCAATGAATGCATTCAATGGGAAGCCCCATTGACAACAGTGGGACAGAATGATCCTGCCACTGGCCATGGTGGGTTGCCTCTGCCACTGCAAAACATGCAGCAAGTTGTGAGGAAAATCCTTACCTATTTTTGCAGGCAACTTATATTTAATGTGCAAACATTAAATCCACACAGACAGTCACCTATGGCTGGAATAGGGTCCCTGGCGCAGTGAGGCAGCAGTGCTAACCACTGTGCCACCACGCTGCCCAATGGGATTATGTTTTCCTGTTGCACTGAGTAACAACGCCAGGTATCTCCAGATGCTTCACTCAGTTTTTGGAGATTTCTCAAATTCACTACTAGCAGGAGAACCTGGCCCGAAGATTCTTCCCACTGGTCTTGCCAGGACAAATTACCCGAAATCCTTAGATGGCAATGGAACGCTTCGCTACGATTAACTCTGGGGAAGAAGAATAAATGGTATTTCACCAGTAGAGCAGAGGTGGTGGATGCAGTGGAACCAAGCGTGTGGGGAGCTGGTTGTTGCATGCTAGTAAATTTGAACGGGTGGGGAGTGGGTACTAATGAGTCTAGTGTAGCAGGGATGGTAAAGGGACACAAGAGGGTGAGAGTTTCAAGCAAACAAAGAGTGCAGCATCAATAGGGTTGAGGGGGTCCAAATGATATTTTCAGGTAAAAGATTGCACCGAGCAAAACATTCCACATGTAAATTCCTTTACTTTCAATCTACCTTCTCTCCCTACTCCTCTCCCAGGACATGCATGATTAGATACATCCAAAAATGAGAGGCAAGAAAATTGAGTTAATATTCTCTGGAGTTTAGAAGAAAGAGAGGCAATCTCATTGAAACCTACAAAATACTGAAAGGACTTGATGGAGTAAATACTGATAGTTTGTTTCCAATGATCAGGGAATCTAAGCCATAGGGGCACAGTCTCAGGATAAGGCTCAATCATTTAGGATTGAGATGAAGAGAAATTTCTTCAAACAATGGGTTGTGGATTTTTGGGATACTCTACCCCAAAGGGTTCTGGATACTCCATTGTCGAATACATTTAAGTCTGGAAATGACATATTTTTGATCTCTAAATGTAAAGTTAACCTATTTGTCACAAGTAAGCTTACATTAACACTGCAATGAAGTTACTGTGAAAATCCCCGAGTCACCACACTCCGGCGCCTGTTCGGGTACACTAAGGGAGAATTTTTTAGCATGGCCAGGCCAGCACGTCTTATTAACCCAAACTGGGAATCGAATCTGGGTCCCTGACACTGTGAGACAGCAGTGCTAACCACTGTGCCACCGTGCCGCCCCTCTCAGAGAATTACGGGACATGGGGAGTGGCTGGAAAATGGAGTTGAAGACCAAGATCAAAATATCCCCCTCCCCAACACTTTCTCTGCCCAGATCCTTCTCTCAGGCTGGGCATGCCGGACCTCCGGGGCATGCCAGGCAACACACCATCCCCACCCTCCAGACATCCTGCAACTCCCCTGGGCATGCTGGATTCACCCCCCCCCCCCCCCCCCAACCCCCCTCCTCCCCAGGCACAGATGCCAAAAATACTAGGGTAATGGCAAGACAAGATGTTAAGCAGTCTCCTCAATTGCTGACTGCAAGAATCCAGGACAACTGGCATTGTAGGAAGCCCAGACCCATGACGGGGAGCCAAATTCCAGGACAAACCCAGGGGGCGGCAAAATTTCAGGCAAAATTTGGAATTGTCTGCAAACCCCTTCATTTTAACCTAAATTTAAAGATACAGTTCAAAACATAGTTCATAAACCTCATAATTGAAACAAGACACAAATATACAAATACTCTTGAAGTCACTAGTTACATAGTTAAATATAAAAGTCAAATTGTGCACAGGAAGGAATCACATTTTGCATGCAATAAAAGCAAATTAATCTATTTGAGTGATGTTGATTGAAGTATCAATATTCAAAAAAGAACTTGCATTTAGATAGCAACTTTCACAAATCAAAGTTGTTTAGGTTGATTGGCCATGCTAAAAATTGCCCTTAGTGTCTTGAGATGCGTTAGAGGGATTAGTGGGTAAATATGTAGGGATATGGGGGTAGGGCCTGGGTGGGATTGTGGTCGGTGCAGACTTGATGGGCCGAATGACCTCTTTCTATACTGTAGGGTTTCTATGATTCTATGAAAGCATCTCAAAGCATTTTACACCAAATGAAGTACTGTTCAAGTAAAATCACTGTTTTAATTTAGAAATGTGACAGTCTTGCTCCCACAAAGAGAAATGAAATAATCATAGAATCCCCACAGTGCAGAAAGAGGCCATTCGGCCCATCGTGTCTGCATCAACAACAATCCCTCCCAGGTCCTATCCCCGTAACCGTACATATTTGCCCCATTAATCCCTCTAACTTATGCACCCTGGACACTAAGGGGCAATTTGGCATGGCCAATGCACCTAACCTGCTCATCTTTGAACTATGGGAGGAAACCGGAGCACCCGGAGGAAACCCACGCAGACATGGGGAGAATGTGCAAGCTCCACACAGACAGTTCCCCAAGCTGGGAATCGAACCCAAGTCTCTGGAGCTGTGAGGCAGCAGTGCTAACCACTGTGCCACCGTGCCGCCCTGACCAGGTCATTAGTATGCTTGCTGAAAGATAAGTATTGGAGAGGTCACTGGAGAGAACTCTCCTTTTATTTTTTGAATAGCGCCGTCCACCTGAGTGGACAGATGGAGCTTTGGTTTAAAGATCTCATCCGAACAATGCTCCCTCATCCCTCTCTGAATTGGCAGCCTGGATTATGCACTCAGGTTCTGGAGTGGATCACAAACCTGTCTGATTCAGAGTAGAGAATGTTACCACTGAAGCAGCCCAAAGAAGGGAGGACAAGCAAGAGCAAAATGAACCCACGGTCCGGAGGTTATCTCTGAGGCTTCATTTGAGAATGGTGGGTATAGTCATGGGAAAAGGGCAGTAATATAGTGGAGAAAGTTCAGAGAAGATGCGAGTTTTCTGGAGTTTAAGACTCTGTTCACCCTACTGGAGCATCATCTGAGGTTCTGTAAAGCTTTTAGCTATCTTCAAGGAGAGGCAGTCTCTATTTGCAGGGTGTAGTCACCAGTGATGGGCAACCTAGGCTAGTGAGTGGGCTGCAAGAGTGGCCCTCATTCACCTCAGTGGGCCTGAAGATTGCCAACCATGACCCCGTGAATAAGATTAAATACATTTAATACACACAGAATATTTCCATAACAAGTTTTAGAAAACACTGAATCATTTATATATCAATAGAACTATTATCAATTTCAAAGGGAAAAACAAATGAAATATTGGACACACCTCTCACAATGTTGTGTGCAGTCAACACACACCTCATTTTATTTGCCCTTGCTTTATGTGCGTATCACTTCAGTCATAATGGTTGGGAAAAAACTATGCAGATGGAAATCAGTGGAGTGTGGCAACCCTGCGCATGGGCAAGGTCAACAAAATGTCTCGTGGGTCGCACTCTGAACCAAGATCGGCTGCATACGGCCCCCAGACTGCAGGTTGCCCACCACTGTTCCACATCAAATTTACGTCATGCACTGGTACAAAGATGTGAAACACTGCTTTGATTTAGCGCCCAAAGTTCAGTAGTGCCACCAATAGACACACTGATGCCTGCACTTGATCATCTGATCTGTGAGCTCAAATATATGAATAGGATGGGAATAGAGGGATACGGTCCCCGGAAGGGTAGGGGGTTTTAGTTCAGTAGGGCAGCATGGTGGGTGCAGGCTTGGAGAGCCGAAGGGCCTGTTCCTGTGCTGTAATTTTCTTTGTTCTTTGTTCTGTGATCTTGTCAATTTATCAGCATTATTCCGGGCATTGGGATTCATGGAAAGGTGGGATATTGGCCTTTCACATTTTTTTACTTGGGATGTGATCAGAGTTCAAGTTGTGGAGATTATACCATTAGAGTTTGCAATTTATTATGCCTCTAGGGAAATGATGTTGGTGAGGAGTACAGGGCAAAAGTCAGAGAAAGAAAGCATTAAGAAGAAAAAATAGATTCAGGGACAAAGGGTTTATTATAAGATAGTAGCTGAGGTGTTAGGAAAAGATGCGGTAAACTATCAATAATGGAATAACTGATACACATCACTATGATATTCACAAAAGTGTTTTTACTGTAAGAGAAGGAGACTGGAAAATGTGGTACTGGAACTCAAAACTGGTACGGAATGATATGACTGGTTCAAAATGAGAATGGATGTGAAACTCCCTCAATAGCTCAATGAGCAAATATACGGGTCAGTTAGCCCTTTATCATAGACCCTTGGGTTCCTATATCTGCTAATTAGTGCACAATTTCTAGGTCTGTTGCAAACTAATTGATAGAAGTTGATTGAACTAGGTAGGCAACAACTCCATCATCATTATATCAATCAACTGGCAGGATGATAGAAGGTGGACGAGATGGGCCTTGGTTGATGACGGTTGTCCAGGTCAGCTGTGGCTCAGTTGCTGGCACTTTTGGCTGAGTCAGAAGGTTGTGGATTCAAATCCCAATCCAAAGGCCTGAGCCCTAAACAAGTCAAGGCTGATATATTGGCATTGATCTTTGGTGTATTGAGAGAGTTTGAAGTGAAGCATAACAAGTCTGGCCGAGATGCAAAAGTGAGGTTCGATCTCCTTTCTCAGATGCATATCAAAGTTCCCACGGCACTACTCTGAGAAAGTGGAAGGAGTAAATATTACTGCCCTTTTCCCATGATTGTACCCACCATTCTCAAATGAATCCTCAGAAGTAACCTCTAGACGTGGGTTCATTTTGTTCTCATTTGTCCTCCAGTGCAGCGTTCTCAATATATCATCAATATAACAGGTCACTTGGTCGTTATCGCACTGCTATTGGTGGGAACTCACTGGGTGCAACGTTCACTGCTGTGCTGCTTACATTACACCAATGACAAGAATTCAAAGTACCTCTGATGCACGTCAATTGAACTCAAGGCACGAAGCTTCGGTAACAGAAGGCTTTTATTGCCTAACAATGGAACTAATAGAACGTAAGTACACCATCCCAGACTGACGAGGTCCCGCCCGAGCAGGGGGTCTTATACCTCTCCCAGGAGGCGGGGCCCGACTGGGATGTGCCACAACAGTAACAACCACAGGTGTATTAATCCCACCCTAGCCCAACAACAACATTAGAACAACCCCACAGTGGGAACCAACGATGGTTCACCACATTCACCCCTCCTTTGAGAACAAAGGCCGGCGGGGTACGAAAACAGACTAAAAAAAAAGTCAACAGATTATAAGTCCAGACGGTCTGGAGGACCGCACCGTCGTTGTGACCTCTTCAATACCGGCGGTGACACCGGAGTAGGTGCTTGCGGTGGCGTTCTCCCCAAAACAGCGTCCGGCTGTCCTCCCACGGACTCACAGGCCGGTTGACCCTGATGAAGCGGTAGTGCAGGGGATCCCGGTACATTCTGCGATGGCGCCGATCTCCGGGGCTCAGGCAAGCTGTGCATTGGAGTATAACTGTTAAGCACTGGTCCCGGTGCTGACCGCGCCACGTCCGGGGGAGAAATAAGGGATAAGGGATTCGTCACTGGGGGTATGGGAGCGACAGGAGTTGCTACGTCCCCTGCGGGCGCCAGGTCTCGGATCGAGACTGTGTCCTCTCGCCCGTCAGGATATGCCACATAGGCATACTGAGGGTTGGCGTGGAGGAGGTGGACCTGTTCGACCAAGGGATCGGACTTGCGGGCCCTCACATGTCGCCGCAGAAGGACGGGTCCTGGGTACGTCAACCAGGCTGGTAAAGATATCCCCGAGGACGACTTCCGAGGGAATGAGAACATCCTCTCCTGGGGAGTAGCATTGGTTGCCGTACACAGGAGGGAGCGAATGGAGTGAAGCGCATTTGGGAGGACCTCCTGCCAATGGGAGACTGGAAGGCCTTTGGACTTCAGCGCCAATAGGACAGCCTTCCAGACTGTAGCATCCTCTCTTTCCACCTGTCCATTACCCCTAGGGTTGTAACTCGTGGTCCTACTAGAGGCAATCCCGTATGAGAGCAGGAATTGCCTCAAGTCATTACTCATGAACGACGAGCCCCTGTCGCTATGGATATAGCTGGGGTACCCGAACAGGGTAAAAAGATCACGGAATGCCTTGATCACCGTGGCAGTCGACGTGTCCGCGCAGGGGACAACAAACGGGAACCGGGAGTACTCGTCTATTATGTTCAGAAAGTACACGTTCCGATCTGTTGAGGGAAGGGGGCCCTTAAAATCCACACTCAGCCTCTTGAAGGGGCGAGTGGCCTTGACCAAATGTGCCCGGTCAGGTCGGTAAAAGTGCGGTTTGCATTCCGCGCAAATCCGACAGCTCCTTGTCACCGACCTGACGTCCTCCACCGAGTAAGGCAGGTTGCGGGCTTTGATAAAGTGGTAGAGCCGAGTGACCCCAGGATGGCACAGGTCATTATGGAGGGCGTTCAAGCGATCTTCCTACATAGTAGCGCATGTTCCGCGCGAGAGGGCATCCGAGGGCTCATTGAGTTTCCCTGGACGATACATGATATCGTAGTTATAGGTGGAGAGTTCAATTCTCCACTGCAAGATCTTGTCATTCTTGATCTTGCCCCTCTGCGTGTTGTTGAACATGAACGCCACGGACCGCTGGTCCGTGATCAGGGTGAACCGCTTCCCCGCCAGGTAATGGCGCCAGTGTCTGACGGCCTCCACAATGGCCTGAGCCTCCTTTTCCACCGCTGAATGCCGAATTTCGGGGCCTTGGAGGGTGCGGGAAAAAAACGCGACGGGCCTGCCTGCCTGGTTTAGTGTGGCGGCCAGGGCGAAATCAGATGCATCGCTTTCCACCTGAAAAGGGATGGATTCGTCTACCGCGTGCATCGTGGCTTTCGCAATGTCGTGTTTCAATGCCTTGAAGGCCAATTGGGCCTCTGGCGTGAGTGGAAAAGTCGTGGACTTAATAAGCGGACGGGCTTTGTCCGCGTAGTTGGGGACCCACTGCGCATAACAGGAGAAGAAGCCGAGGCATCTCCTCAGTGCTTTTGCGCTAGCGGGCAAGGGAAGTTCAGCAAGGGGGCGCATGCGGTCGGGATCAGGGCCAATGACCCCGTTTTCCACTACGTATCCCAGGATGGCTAACCGGCACGTACGGAATACACACTTCTCCCTGTTGTAGGTCAAATTCAGGCGAGATGCAGTGCGTAAAAAGTTCTGGAGATTTGTGTCATGGTCCTGCTGATCACGGCCGCAGATGGTGACATTATCCAGGTACGGGAAGGTAGCCCGCAGCCCGTTCTGGTCCACCATTCGGTCCGTAACACGCTGGAAGACCGAGACCCCATTGGTGACACCAAATGGAACCCTAAGAAACTGATACAGACGACCATCCGCCTCAAAAGCCGTGTAGTGTCGGTCCTCTGGGCGAATGGGGAGTTGGTGGTAGGCGGACTTAAGGTCTATGGTGGAGAACACCCGGTACTGCGCAATCTGATTGACCATATCAGATATGCGCGGGAGAGGATACGCATCCAGCTGCGTATATCGATTAATGGTCTGACTGTAATCAATGACCATCCGGGGTTTGTTCCCGCTCTTGACCACCACAACCTGTGCTCTCCACGGACTAACACTGGGCTGTATGATCCCTTCTTTGAGGAGTCGCTGAACCTCAGATCTGATGAAGATCCGATCTTCAGCGCTGTAACGCCTACTTTTAGTAACGATGGGCTTGCAGCCTGGTACCAGATTCTTGAATAAAGAGGGTGTGGTGATCTTTAATGTAGAAAGATTGCATGCGGGGCTCTTTGGACAATTTGGAGACTGCAGCTGTTCCCCTACTGTCAGCGAAGGGAGTGGCCCACCGTACTGTAGGATCACACTCTTCATGTGGACCATAAAGTTTAGTCCGAGGAGAATTGGTGCGCAAAGATGAGGCAACACAAGGAGCCTGAATCGCTCGTAAATTGTGCCTTGCACTTTCAGAGTTACCACACAACGTCCTTGAACAGGGACAGACCGGGACCTTGATGCCATAGAGATTGTCTGTTTGGCAGGTTGAATCTGGAGTCCACACCTCTTTACTGTGTCAGGGTGAATAAAGCTCTCAGTGCTCCCGCTGTCAAACAGACAATAAATTGCACGACCATTTACCTCTATATCCATCATTGAACAGTCAAGCCTGTGGTGCTTAGCCTGGTTCAGGGTGATCGACGCCACCGTTGGTCCTTGAACGTCACTGCAGGCAGCTGAGGTCGATGCTGAGGACCCCTGCTGGTCGCTCCTGGTCGTCGTCGACCAAAATGGCCGCCCCCATGAATCGCACATGGTTGAGGGCGCCAAGCGTAGCGACTCCTGGTGGTCATCCTCCTCCGACTCCGTCGACCACAATGGCGTCGTCCTGGACTCGCACGTGGACGAACCCCGTGGGTACTTCGATGTCGATGGTGACGATCCCCGTTCCGAAAGGTCACAGGCTGCACTGCCGTTCTTGGGCTTCGATCTGCACACCTTCGCATAATGCCCCTTTTTACCGCATAGGTTACAGAGTACCGCTTTAGCGGGACACTTTTGTCGTGGATGCTTGGCTCCTCCGCAGAAGTAGCACCGCGGGCCGCATGGGGCTGCAGCCATAACACTGCACTTCGAGCCCGTGGGGCGAGGAGGGATTTGTGACTGCTCCTGCCATGTTGTCTCCACGTGGTCCTCCGGATACAGGACCAAGCTCTTCGAAGCCGCCTCAAGCATTTCAGCCAATTCCATAGCTTGGGTCAGGTTGAGATTCCCCTTTTCTAGCAGCTTGAGACGGATGTACGAAGACCCTACCCCTGCCACAAACGCATCTCGGGCGAGGTCATACATATACTGCTCAGCCGACACAGCTTTGCAGTCGCAGCCCCTGGCAAGCTGCAAGAGCTCATTGGCGTAATCCTCCATGGTTTCGCCCGACTGCCGACGTCGTGTAGCGAGGAGGTAACGAGCGTGGATCTCGTTGGGAGGTTTCGTGTAGCGCTTTTTTAAAAGCTCGAGGGCCCTCGGGTAAGTGGTGGCCGCACGGATCGCGAGGTAGACTGTGTCGCTTACCCTCGCATGGAGGACCCGGAGTCTGTCATCATCTGTGGTGACCGCTGCGGAGGCTGCCAGGTAGTCTTCAAAACACTTCAGCCAGTGGTCGAAGGTGTTAGAGGCGCCCACCGCACGTGGATCCAGCGTCAGACGTTCTGGCTTTAGGATTTGCTCCATACTCTCCTTTCCGTCGAGAGCTTAGTGTTAGGCAATAAAATTGATGCACGTCAATTGAACTCAAGGCACGAAGCTTCGGTAACAGAAGGCTTTTATTGCCTAACAATGGAACTAATAGAACGTAAGTACACCATCCCAGACTGACGAGGTCCCGCCCGAGCAGGGGGTCTTATACCTCTCCCAGGAGGCGGAGCCCGACTGGGATGTGCCACAACAGTAACAACCACAGGTGTATTAATCCCACCCTAGCCCAACAACAACATTAGAACAATCCCACAGTGTGAACACCCTAGCCCAACAACAACATTAGAACAACCCCACAGTGGGAACCAACGATGGTTCACCACAACCTCAATGGCTCTAAAGCATTCTGGCTTAGCCTGGGGTAGTGAAATGTGCTATGTAATGGCACACTTTTTCAGGAGAGGCCAAGGATGGTCTGAGGGTGCAGCTACTTTTCACCTCCACCAACAAACTCAATTAAAAGCCACCATCAATCTGTAGAGAAAATGTAAATGCAATGCTTTTAATTAACAGAAAGCAAAGAATGGGGGTAAATGGGTGTTTTTTGGTTGGCGATCAGTGACTCGTGGTGTGCCTCAGTGATCAGTGTTGGGACCGCAATTGTTTACGATTTACATAGATGATTTGGAGTTGAGGACCAAGTGTAGTGTGTCAAAATTCGCAGATGACATTAAGATGGATGGCAGAGCAAAGTGTGCAGAGGACGCTGAAAGTCTGCAAAGGGATATAGATAGTCTAAGTTGAGTGGGCGAGGGTCTGGCAGATGGAGTACAATGTTGGTAAATGTGAGGTCATCCATTTTGGTAGGAATAACAGCAAAATGGACTATTATTTAAATGGTAAAAAATTGCAGCATGCTGCTGTGCAGAGGGACCTGGGTGTCCTTCTGCAGGAATCTCAAGGAGTTGGTGTGCAGGTGCAGCAAGTAATTAAGAAGGCAAATGGAATTTTGTCCTTCATTGCTAGAGGGCTGGAGTTTAAAAACAGCAAAGTTATGTTACAGCTGTATAAGGTGCTGGTGAGGCCACATCTGGAATACTGTGTACAGTTTTGGTTTCCTTACTTGAGAAAGGATATACTGGCACTGAAGGGAGTGCAGAGGAGATTCACTAGGTTGATTCCGGAGTTGAGAGGGTTACCTTATGAGGAGAGACTGAGCAGACTGGGGCTATACTCATTGGAATTCAGAAGAATGAGGGGAGATCTTATCGAAACATATAAGATTATGAAGGGAATAGATAAGATAGAAGCAGGGAAGTTGTTTCCACTGGTGGGTGAAACTAGAACTAGGGGGCATAGCCTCAAAATAAGGGGAAGCAGATTTAGGACTGAGTTGAGGAGGAACTTCTTCACACAAAGGGTTGTGAATCTGTGGAATTCCCTGCCCAGTGAAGCAGTTGAGGCTACGTCATTGAATGTTTTTAAGGCAAGGATAGATAAATTTTTGAACAGTAAAGGAATTAAGGGTTATGGTGAGCGGGAGGGTAAGTGGAGCTGAGTCCACAAAAAGGTCAGCCATGATCTTAGTGAATGGCGGTGCAGGCTCGAGGGGCCAGATGGCCTACTCCTGCTTCTAGTTCTTATGTTCTTATGTTCTTTCCAGGCAGGACATGCTACTCAGATCCTGGTTCCAGGCTGCAGGGGTAAAATGCTAACCTATCAGTGCACTGCATCCACAGATCATTTAATTCCACCCACTTGTTATTTACAATATTAACATGGAATAAGAATTCTCTCAAGAGTAAGGAGGATTAATGGTAGAGAGAAGCCTCTAATCTTCTGGCGTATTTTCATCTTTCCCTCCTCACTATGTCTTCCAATCACCCCTCCCCGCTCTCACTTTTTCTCTCTCTCCTGCCACTTTCTCTCCTATTCTCCACTTCCTTCTGTAATTCTCTCTCCCTTTTCCTCTCTCTTCCTGTCTCTTCTCTCCCTCCTTCCTTCCACTCCCTTTCTACCTTCCCACACTCAATCCTTTCCCTCTCTCTCTCCCTCTGCTTCCCTCTTTCTCTACCCCTAGCTGTGCTAGTACCGCTTTCCCCATCTTTGTTTCCTTCCCTCTTCTCCTGACCTTCCCCCTTTTTCTTCCCATGCCATAAGGGAGTTTCCTCCCTCCGTTTTTCTTTCCTCCTTTCCCTTCTCTTTCCTCCATAAGACTGCAAACTTCTCTCCCTCATTCCTACTCTTATCTTTTCTTTTCCTGTTACCAGGTGACACTTAAGCTTCAGTTATTTAAGGAATGTCTCAGAAGATGAATCAGACTGAAAAAAAAGCAAGGCTACTTAGAACTCAATTCTTTGCAATTAATCCAAAAAGTGCTGAAATTTATGCAGTGACTGTCAGTATTTCAAGGGACAGATTACTATTTTGGGTGAGGGATGTTGTAAGGTTGCTTGGTCTCCCACTAAGGGGTCTGTAGACCTGAATCATAGAAGAATCATAGAATCCCAGGCGCAGAGGTGCCTGGTATGTGCTGTCAGAGGAAATGGTGGAAGCGGGCACATTAGCAACATTTAAGAGGCATCTGAATGGGTACATGAATAGGGAGGGAATAGAGGGATACAGACTAAGGGCAAAAAGTTTTTTTTAGTTTAGTTAGGGCATTATGATCGGCACGGGCTTGGAAGAGTCACGAATAGTGCTGAACATTGTGCAATCATTGACGAACATCCTTACTTCTGACCTTATGATGGAGGAAAGGTCATTGATGAAACAGCTGAAGGTGGTTGGGCCAAGGACACTAACCTGAGTGACTCCTGCAGAGATGCCCTGGAGCTGAGATGATTGACCCTCCCACAACCATCCTCCTGTGTGCCAGGTATGTCTCCAACCAGTGGAGAGTTTGCCCCCTGATATCCATTAATTCCAGTTTTACTAGGGCTCCTTGATGCCACACTCGATTGAATGCGGTCTTGATGTCACTTCACCTCTGGAATTCAGCTCTTTTGTCCATGTTTGAACCAAGGCTGTAATGAAGTCAGGAGCTGAGTGACCCTGGCGAAACCCAAACTGGGCGTCACTAGCTGAGCAGGTGCTGCTTGATAGCACTGTTGATGACCCCTTCCATCACTTTACTGATGATCGAGATGATGGGGTAGTAATTGTTCTGTTTTTTGTGTACAGGACACACCTGGGAAATTTTCCATATTGTCGGGTAGATTCAAGTGTTGTAATTGTACTGGCTCAGCTTGGCTAAGGAATCAAAGAATCCCACGTAGAGAGTTCTGGAGCACAAGTCTTCAGTACTATCACCGAAATGCTGTCAGGGCCCATTGCCTTTGCAGTATCCAGTGCCTCTCGCCATTTCTTGATATCACATGGAGTGAATCAAATTGACTGAAGACTGACATCTGTGATGCTGGAGACCGCTGGAGGAGGCCGAGATGGATCATCCATTTGGCACTTCTGGCTGAAGTTTGCTGTGAATACTTCAGCCTTATCTTTTTCACTGTTGTGCTGGGGCTCCTCCATCACTGAGGATGGGGATATTTGTGGAGCCTCCCCCTCCAGTGAGTTGTTTAATTGTCCACCACCATTCACACGACTGGATGTGGCAGGACTGTAGAGATTGGGTCTGATCCATTTGTTGTGGAATCACTTATCACTTGCTGCTTATGCTGTTTGGCACGTAAGTGGTCTTGTTTGGTATCTTAAACCAAAAGAGAAAATGCTGGAAAATCTCAGCAGGTCTGGCAGCATCTGTAAGGAGAGAAAAGAGCTGATGTGCCAAGTCTAGATGTCCTTTTGTCAAAGCTAAAAGGCATAGAAAGTAAGATATATTTATACTGCAGGGTGAGGGAATGAAAGATGAGTCATAGCCACAGAAACCATGGGAAAAGACTGCTAATAACTGCCCACAGGGAGAATAAAGGGTGTGAATGGCCAAACGGCAGAGAAGCTGTAAGCTGTGACAGATGAAGATATTGGGGTAAACTTTACAAAAAGTGAAGCAAAGGAGGAGAAAAGGTAAGGAAAGGGAGATAAAGTAGAGGGAAAGAGTGGGAGTTGGGGGGGAAGGAAAATGAAGAAAGACAATAAAGAAATAAAAGATAGAGAACAGTAAAAAAAAATAGAATGAAAGCTAGGCACTTTCCAGCCTTCCGGTCTCAACATCGAATTCAACAACTTCAGATGATTTGCTCTACCCCACCTTGACCCCTTTGTTTTCATTCTATTTTATTTACTTTTTTAACAGTGCCACACAACACGATGGAGGTTATTCTCAGTGTGAAGACTCCACAAGGACTGTACAGTGGTCACTCTTACTGATACTGCTGTGGACAGATGCATCTGCAGGCAACAAATTGGTTCCCTTACCACTCCAGACCCAGTCTAGCAGTTATATCCTTTAGGACCCAACCAGCTCGATCAGTAGTGATGCCACTCTTCACTCATTGGCTGAAGAGTGGCTGAGCCACTCTTCATGGTGGACATTGAAAGCCCCTGCCCAGAGTAAATTTTGCACCTTTGCCACCCTCAGTGCTTCCTCCAAGTGTTGTTCAACATGGAGGAATACTGATTCATCAGCTGAAAGTAACCTTGCCATGTTTAACCTGAAGCCATGAAACTTAATGTTGGGTGGCACAGTGGCACAATGGTTAGCTTTGCTGCCTCACAGCGCCATGGACCTGGGTTCAATTACAGCCTCGGGTCACTGTCTGTGTGGAGTTTTCAATTCTGTCTGTGTCTGCGTGGCTTTCGGCCGGGTACTCCGGTTTCCTCCCACACTCCAAAGATATGCGGGTTAGGTGGATTGGCCATACTAAATTGACCCTTAGTGTCAGGGGGACTAACTAGGGTAAATGCATGGGGTTACGGGAATAGGGCCAAGGTGGGATTGTGATCGGTTCAGACTCGATGGGCTGAATGGCCTCCTTCTGCCCTGTAGGGATTGTACGAATGTTACCAGGTCACAAGCTCAAACCCCATGGGAGTCAATGTGGAGGACTCCTAGAGCAACTCCCACCCAACTGTATACCACTGTGCTGCCACCTCTGCTATCCTGCCGGTGGGACAGGACATAACCGGGGATGGTACTGGTGGTGTCTGAGGTGTTATCTGTAAGATATGATTCCGTGAGAATGACAATATCAGGCGGTTGCTTGACTAGTCTATGAGACGGCGTTCCCAATATTGGCACTAGCCCCCAGATGTTAGTAAGAGGACTTTGCAGGTTCGACAGGGCTGTTTGTTTATTTGCCATTGTCATCTCGGTCGATTCCAAGTCAGCCATCCATTTCTTCCTTTTTATTGACTTTGTAGCGATTGATACAACTGAGTGGCTTGCTTGGCCATTTCAGTGGGCAGTTGAGAGTCAACCACATTGCTGTGGCTCTGGAGTCATGTGTAGGCCAGACCAGGTAAGGATGGCAGACTTCCTTCCCTAAAGGACATTAGTGAACCAGGTGGATTTTTCCGACAATCGGCAATGGTTTCACAGTCATGTGACATCCGTGTACCTTTAAGAGTTTTTTTTAAAAATCATGTTCTCTGTAGCTCACAACCTTAGCTGATGTCATTGTTGCCGGGCTGTCTATGAGAGTCCTTTTATTGCTCCTTAAATTGCTTAAATGGGGGCCTCAGGTACTTTCTGAGATTAGATTTTATGATAGTCAACATCTTTTCCCAAAGGTAGGAGAGTCTAAAACTAGAGGGCATAGGTTTAAGGTGAGAGGGGAGAGATACAAAAGGGTCCAGAGGGAAAAAGTTTTCCCACAGAGGGTGGTGAGTGTCTGGAACAAGCTGCCAGATGTAGTAGTAGAGGCACTTTCAATTTTGTATTTTAAAAAGCATTTAGACAGTTACATGGGTAAGATGAGTATATAAGATTGGGCCAAAGGTGGGCAATTGGGACTAGCTTGGTGGTTTAAAAAGGGTGGCATGGACAAGTTGGGCTGAAGGGCCTTGTTTCCATGCTGCAAACCTCTATAACTCTATGAGCCTGCATTGTTAGGAGGAAAACCGGTTGGAAGGTGAGGTGACAGAAGCTCTTTCATTTTCAGTTCTGAGCTGCAGGTCAGTTTTTTAGAAGGGTCAGCAAGCTGAAAAGAAGTGTTTCTCTCTCTCTTTCTCTCTCTGTTTTATTTGGAAATGCTGCTTGTTATCTGAAAACAAGGTCTTGCCTTCCTGAGTAGAAAATCTACTGTTGGTGGCTTGACCAGAGTCTCTCCCTGGGATTCTGGGAAGTTGTTCTGAATTCAAATTGTTCTGGGTGTGTCAAGAGGACTATTAGAATTTACAAGATTGAGAGTTTTCAATATTCCAACCAAAGGACTCAATTCCAGTATCACGTGAGCATTGGACTTTGCTGTGTTGAACCTGTTTGAAGGGTTTTGTCTGTGGAATGTTTTGGTTTGATTGGAACATCATAGATATATTTGTTAAGGGTTATACATTATTGTGTTTGTTTTGCTTTTTTTGTAATTGATAAAAGTTATTGCTAATTTTCTTTCTATACATGTTAACTATATTCTTAAATAAACTTTGTTTGATAAAAGCGCCCTAGTGGATCATTTGCGTCATACTTGAAGTGAAACGTATCATGCTTATCCTAGCCAAATTCAAGATGCAAAACTTATGATCCAGGCGGGCTCCATAAAACAGAAATGTTTCTGACCTGAAACATAACAGTCATCGGTAGATTCTTAATTCCAGATATTTTTTAATTCCACCATCTGCCATGGCAGGATTCGAACCTGAATCGCCAGAACAATAGCTGAGTTGCTGGATTAATAGTCCAGTGATAATACCACTCAGCCATCACCTCCCTATGTGGAAAGGTTGAGCAGGTTGGTCCTATACTGAATGGAGTTTAGAAGAATAAGCAGAGAATTTACTGAAACATTTAACATTTTCAGGAGGCTTGACAAGTTAGATGATGAGAGGATGTTTCTCATTGTGCGGAAGTGTAAAACTAGAAGGCAGAGTTTAAGATGGAGATGAAGTGGAATTTCTTCTCACAGCGGGTTGTTAATCTTTAGGATTCTCTTCCACAGAGAGCAGTGGCGGCTGGGTCATTGAACATATTAAAGGCTCTCCACAATGGCACAGTGGTTAGCACTGCTGCCTCACAGCGCTAGGGACCTGGGTTCGTATTCCCAGCTTGGGCCACTGTCTGCGCGGAGTCTGCATGTTCTCCCCATGTCTGTGTGGGTTTCCCCCAGGTGCTCCGGTTTCCCCCTACAGTTCAAAAGACCTGCTGGTTAGGCGCGTTGGCCATGCTAAATTCTCCTTCATTGTACCCGATAGGCGCCACATTGTGGCGACTTGGGGATTTTCACAGTAACTTCATTGCAGTGTTAATGTAAGCCTACTTGTGATATCTAATAAAATAAACTTAAAAAGGGGGTTATGGGGAACAAGCAGCAAAGTGAAGTTAAGACTATGGTGAGATTAGGTGTGGTTTTATTGATTGATGGAGCAGGCTTGAGGGTCCAAATGACCTACTGCTTCTCCTCTCTCTAATGATCTTATGAAAGGTGCTGCGCAAATTGTTGTTGTTAAAGGTGCTATATGAATGCAAGTTGTTGTTGCTGCTTAATACATTTTAAAAGCAAAAAACCGCAGATGCTGGAATCCGAAACAAAAACAGAAAATGCTGGAAACCCTCAGCAGGTCTGACAGCCCCCGTGGGAAGAGAATAGAGCCAACGTTTCGAGTCTAGATGACCCTTTGAACCAGCTCTGACTAAAAATGATCTGGACCCTGATTTTACCGGCACGCCCGCCCTGAAATCAGGGGTGGGCGAGGCTCGCAGAATGGCATTCTGCGTTGGCCTCGGGTGCGATCTTACGAGCCTCGGGCGGGTGTGCCGGTACAATTCCGGCCCTAGACTCTAATCTCTCCCCACATATGCTGTCAGACCTGCTGAGATTTTTCCAACATTCTCTGTCAGAAGCCTAACCCTGGGATAAGACTTTTTAGATTAACAAGAAAAAAACAAATGTCATAATATGTCAAAGGAAACAAGTTGAGAGCATGTAAAAAGAGTAAAAAGTATTGACTCCAAGTCAACAGCGCTTTGAGAGTCAGGTCATGCCTAACAATGGATTTTGTGAAGATATAACAGGTAAATGATAATGTAGTGGAAGGGTTGTTTTTATGAGTAGCAGGAGCTGTTTGATAAGGAGCCTCACAAGAGGCCTCCGGCCAAAGTAATTCTCTTGGAATAAAGGAGAGTGCTGTAAAATGTATAACAGTTCAACACCATTGTAGAAAAACAGAAAGTTATGATCAATGGTAGCAGTTTTAATTGGACAGCTGTGACCAGATAAAAACCCCAGGATCCCAGAATCTCACTTCATAATTCATAAATGATCTTGCAAAAAGTCAAACACACAAGAGAAAGTATCCCAAGGAGAGTATATACATACAAACGTATTAGGAGCAGGAGTAGACCACTCGGCCCTTCAAACCTGCTCCATCATTCAATGAGAACGTGGTTGATCGGTTTGTCACATCGACTCCACATTCCTGCCTACACCTGATAACCTTTCGCCCTCTTGCTTATCAAAAATGTATCTCTGCCTTATAAATATTCAAAGACTGCTTCCGCTGCCTTTTGAAGAAGAGCTCCAAAGACTGAATTTCCGAGAGAAAAAAATTCCCCTCATTTGTGTCTTAAATGAGCGATCCCTTATTTTTCAACAGTGACCCTTAACACTAGATTCTCCCATAAGAGGAAACATCCTCTCCACATTAACCCTGCCAAGACTGCTCGGGGTCTTATATGTTTCAATCAAGTTGCCTCTTACTCTTCTAAACTCCAGCACATTCAAGCCTAACCCACCCAATCTTTATCCTCATAGGACAACCTACTCAGGCGCTGATTTAGTAAACATTTTCTGAACTGCTCCCAACGCATTTTCATCCTTCCTTAAATAAGGAGGCCAATACCGTATACAGTGTCCAGATGTAATCTCACCAATGTCCTAGATAACTGAAACATTACACCCCTACTGTTACATTCAATTCTCCTTGCAATAAATGATAACATTCTATTAACTTTCCTAATTTCTTGCTGGACCTAGTCTTTTACGATTCATGCACTAGGACACCTAGATCCCTCTCTATCTCAGAGCTCTACAATCTCTCACAATTTAGATAATATACTTCTTTATTATTTTTCCTGCCAAAGTGGACAATTTCACTCTTTTCCACATAATACTCTATTTGCCAGGTCTTTGCCAACTCATTAAACCTATATATATCCCTTTGTAGCCTCCTTGTGTCCTCTTCACATCTTACCATCCTATCTATCTTTGTGTCATCAGCAAATTTGACAACCACATCTTTAGACCCAAGTCATTTATATAAATTGTAAAAAGTTGAGGCCCCAGCATGATCCTTGTGACACACCACTCCTTACATCTTGCCTTCCAGAAAATGACCCATTAACGTCTACTCTGTTTCCTATTAGCCAGTCAATCTTCTATTCATGCCAATATGTTACCCCCACGCCATGAGTTTTTATTTTTTACAATAACTTTTAATGTAGCACCTAATCAATTAAGTAAGAAAGATCATTTTAGTTCTTTGAACTTTATGAAAAGAGGGAAGGGATTTTATATCTCTGACTGCAGATATGGAACCACAACCTAAAATTGGAAATCCAACTGAGTCTAACTGGCAGTTAGAATCATATCGCATAGAAAGAGGTTATTTGGCCGATTATGTCGGTGTTATCTATTTGAAAGAGCTATCCCTTTAGTCTCACTCCATTTGTTGTTTCCTCAAGCCCTGCAAATGTTTCCTTTTGAAGCATACATCCAATTCCCTGTTGAAAATTGGGTTGTTGCCCGTTGCTTGTCGTCTGGCTCAGTGCGGTTTCACTTACTCTGCGAGTGACTTGTAGAAGGTTAGTATTTAGTTTTTCTTGAAACTATTTATTTAGAACTATTTACATCCAAGACCTCATAGTAAGTACATTGTTCTCTGGACACAGACTGTTCTGTGTTTGCTCCTTTGGACTCTCTTGGTCATCTGACCCTGATATCACACTTACATCATCACTCCATCATTGTCTAACATAACCATTAACTCCTTGCATCTCCAAGTATAATCTCAAAATTGCTACCTTATTTTGTTAAACTATTTACGTTATATTCCCATCATGTGCTGTTTACACTTTCCACCCAACTGCTACCTCTTTCCTCCTCCGAGTCACTTCCGCCAAAGGCTTCAATCCCCCATAGTGTTCTCAGCTCTCTTTTAGCACATGTAGGATGTACGGGCTCCTTTATCTTCTCCTTGGAAGGGATAGCAACTTCTCTCAACAGTTGGCTGTGATCCTTAGAATGACCTGGATGTAAAAGCAGTGAAAACAAATCGAGGAGAACTGATTGAAGAGAAAACCCTTTAGGACTCAACCGATCACAACCCCTTGAAAAGGAAGACAACAAATTGAAATTCTCTCTGTTATCTTCTTCTGTTTTGCACGCTGAGTCATGAATTAATCTGGCAGATGAAAAGAAGAATGAAGAACATCCTGAAGACACTACAGGATAGGGGGAAAAGAGGACTTCTCTACTACTCTTTGGGTAGTGGGATCATATCCATGTTTGCTTCAGCATGACAATCCTTCACTGCAGACAACTGGATCTCGGGATCAGTAAGAGAAAGCAGGATTGCACCATCATCAACAGTGGAATAAACTGCAGAATCACGATCTGTACAAAGTTCCTCCGTAGTACTCTGCGCTGCAAACTTCTTGAAAGTTCATAAGTTCATAAGGTGTAGGAGTAGAATTAGGCCATTCAGCCCATCGAGTCCACTCTGCCATCCGATCATGGCTGATGTGCTCCTTATTCCCATTTTCCTGCCTTCTCCCATAACCCTTCAACCCATTACCAATTAAAAATCTGTCTAACTCCTTAAATTTACTCACTGTCCCAGCATCCACCGCACTTTGGGGCAGCAAATTCCACAATTCACAACCCTTTGGGAGAAGTAGTTTCTCCTCAACTCTGTTTTAAATTTGCTACCCCTTATCCTAAGATTATGACTCTCATCCTAGAATGCCCCATAAGAGGAAGCATCCGCTCCACGTCTACTTTATCCATACCTTTTATCATTTTATATACCTCAATTTGATATCCCCTCATTCTTCTAAATTCCAGGGAGTATGGGCCTAAACTGTTCAATTTCTCTTCATACGACAAACTCTTCATCTCTGGAATCAATCTAATGAACCTCCTCTGAACTGCCTCCAATGCCACTATATCTTTCCTCAAATAAGGGGACCAAAACTGTGCACAATACTCCAGGTAAGCTCATTGTTCCACTGGAGCAAGCAGAGAGGGAGTGATTGGAGGCAGGAGTGCTGGTGAGAGATTGATTGAATTATTTATTTATTTAATTAGTCAGTTAGTGTGTGTTTTTTTTGGCCTTTACTTTTGTAGTAGTATTTTTCTTAAGTTTAAAATGAAAACCGGAAGTGGGCTGCTAAGGAGTCTGGGAAGGGTTTTTTAAGCGCGCGAAGTATAAAAGGTAGGCTGCAGTATACAGCGGGCAGCATCGGGAGCGGGCAGTGGAGTGAGTGGGAAGCTGAGTGAAAGCTGTCAGGGATTTGGCTCACAGGGCTTAGGCAGAAAGGGCGAGGCAAGGTAAGTTATTTTTATCCAAACCTATATAGGATAAGGGTGACTATGAGTGATAGGCCAGTTCGGTGCTTCCGGTGTGGGATGTGGGAGTTCCTGGAAACACCTAGCCTCCCGGAGGACCACATTTGCGCCAGGTGCGTGGAACTGCAGCTCCTGAGGGACCGCGTCACGGAACTGGAGCTGCAGATTGCTGACCTTGGTCTAGTCAGGGAGAATGAGAGAATAATTGACATGAGTTATAGGGAACTAGTTACACCGGGGCCTCGGGAGGAAGACACGTGGGTCACAATTAGGAGGAGTAAAGGTCAGAAGGGTAACGTACCAGAGAGTATTCCAGTGGCTGTCTCTCATAATAGGAAGGGCTCAGCAACAGGTGTGAGAGGGGAGGGGAGTGAGCAATTAGAGGAGGGGTCACCTGTGGTTGTCCCACTCCAAAACAAGTATATTGTTTTGGATACTGTGGAGGAGGATGACTCTCCAGGGGTAAACCACAGTGACCAGGTCACTGGCACAGAGTCAGGCTCTGTGGCCCGGAAAGGAAAGAGAGGGGTTAGGAGAGCAATAGTGGTGGGGGATGCGTCGGTTAGAGGCACGGACAGGCGATTCTGTGGGTGCGAACGGGACTCCAGGATGGTAGTCTGCCTACCTGGTGCTGGGGTAATGGATGTCTCCGAGCGGATAGGAGGCATCTTAAAAGGGGAGGATAAAGAAACGGATGTCATTGTACACATTGGTGCAAATGACGTAGATAGGAAGAGCAGGGGGATCCTACGAGAGCAATTCAGGGAGTTGGGAAATAGACTAAAAAGTAGGGCCTCCAGGGTGGCCATCTCTGGGCTTCTCCCAATGCCTCGTGCCAGTGAGGCTAAGAATAGGGAGTTAGTACAATTGAATGCTTGGCTAAAGGACTGGTCCAGGAGGGAGGGCTTCATTTTCCTAGATCAATGGGAAGTTTTCAGGAGAGGATGGCACCTGTACAAGAAGGACGGGTCACAACTAAGTTGGAAGGGCACGAATATCCTGGCTGGGAGTTTTGCTAGTGCAGTTTGGGGGGGTTTAAACTAGTATGGCAGGGGGGTGGGTATCAAAATATTAGGTCTACAAGTGTAGAGGCTGGGGACGAGCTTGGGGCTGGGACAAGGCTGGCAAAGAAGAAGAGCACTCTGGGGGAGGATGACCTCACTGGGCCTGGAGGTCTGGAGTGCTTATACTTCAATGCAAGGAGCGTAGCAGGTAAGACAGACGAACTTAGGGCCTTAATGCTCACGAGGAATTTGGATGTGGTTGCAGTGACAGAGACTTGGTTGAAAGAGGGACAGGACTGGCAGCTGAATATTCCAGGGTACAAGTGTTTTAGGCAAGACAGAGGAGGGGCCAAAAGAGATGGGGGAGTAGCAGTATTAGTTGGAGAGCATATTACAGCGGTGCAGAGGGAGGACAATTCAGAGGGGTCATGTAACAAGTCACTCTGGGTGGAGCTCAGAAACAGGAAGGGCGCAGTCAATATGTTGGGGGTATACTACAGGCCCCCCAACAGCCCAAGGGAAGTGGAAGAACGGATATGTCAGGAGATAGTGGATAGGTGCAGGAAAAATAGGGTTGTTGTTGTGGGAGACTTCAATTTCCCTGGTATAGACTGGAAATCGCTGAGAGCTGGGACTCTGAATGGGGAGGAATTTGTAAAATGCGTACAGGAGGGTTCTTTGGAACAATATGTAGATAGCCCGACTAGGGAGGGGGCTGTACTGGACCTGGTACTGGGGAATGAGCCCGGTCAGGTCTTCAAAGTTTCGGTAGGGGAACATGTGGCAAATAGTGACCACAATTCTATTAGCTTTAGGATAGTGATGGAAAAGGATGAGTGGTGTCCCAAGGGTAAGGTGTTGGATTGGGGGAAGGCTAACTTTAGTGGGATTAGGCAGAAATTGGCAGCTGTTGATTGGGAGAGGCTGTTTGAGGGTAAATCCACCTCTGGCATGTGGGAGTCTTTTAAGGAACAGTTGTTAGGGCTACAGGACAGGCATGTGCCTGTAAAAAAGAAGGATAGGAAGAGTAGGATTCGAAAACCGTGGATAACCAGGGAAATTGAGGGACTGGTCAAAAAGAAAAGAGAGGCGTATGTTAGGTCCAGGCAACTAAAAACGGAGGGAGCTCTGGAGGAGTACAAAGAAAGTAGGAAAGAACTCAAACGGGGAATTAGAAGGGCAAAAAGGGGTCACGAAATGTCCTTGGCAGACAGGATTAAGGAGAATCCCAAGGCATTTTATTCATACGTTAGGAACAAAAGGGTTGTCAGGGAAAAAATCGGACCTCTCAGGGACAAAAGTGGGGAATTATGCTTGGAGCCCAAAGAAGTAGGGGAGATCCTAAATGAATACTTTGCGTCGGTATTCACAAAGGAGAGGGATGTGTTGACTGGGAATGTCTCGGAGGGGAGTGTTGAACCGTTGGAGAAAATCTCCATTACAAGGGAGGAAGTGTTAGGTTTGTTAGAGAATATAAAGACTGACAAATCCCCAGGGCCTGATGGAATCTATCCAAGGCTGCTCAGGGAGACGAGAAATGAAATCACTGGGCCTCTGACGCAAATCTTTGTCTCGTCACTGGACGCAGATGAGGTCCCAGAGGATTGGAGGATAGCTAATGTGGTCCCATTATTTAAGAAGGGTAGGAAGGATAACCCGGGTAATTATAGGCCGGTGAGCTTGACGTTCGTGGTGGGGAAGTTGTTGGAGAAGATTCTTAGAGATAGGATGTATGCGCATTTAGAAAGGAATAAACTCATTCACAATAGTCAGCATGGTTTTGTGAGAGGGAGGTCATGCCTCACTAACCTGGTGGAGTTTTTTGAAGAAGTGACCAGAATGGTTGACGAGGGAAGGGCCGTGGATGTCATCTATATGGACTTTAGTAAAGCGTTTGACAAAGTCCCTCATGGTAGGCTGGTGAAAAAGGTTGGATCTCATGGGATAAAGGGGGAGGTGGCTAGATGGGTGGAGGACTGGCTTGGTCACAGAAGACAGAGGGTGGTAGTGGAAGGGTCTTTTTCCGGCTGGAGGCCTGTGACTAGTGGTGTTCCGCAGGGCTCTGTATTGGGACCTCTGCTGTTTGTGATTTATATAAACGATCTGGAAGAAGGTGTAACTGGGGTGATCAGTAAGTTTGCGGATGTCACAAAATTGGCAGGACTTGCAGATAGTGAGGAGCATTGTCAGAAGCTACAGAAGGATATAGATAGGCTGGAAATTTGGCCACGAAATGGCAGATGGAGTTCAATCCTGATAAATGCGAAGTGATGCATTTTGGTAGAAATAATGTCGGGAGGAGCTATACGATAAATAGCAGAACCATGAAGGGTGTAGATACGCAGAGGGACCTGGGTGTGCAAGTCCACAGATCCTTGAAGATGACGTCACAGGTGGAGAAGGTGGTGAAGAAGGCATATGGCATGCTTGCCTTCATAGGACGGGGCATAGAGTATAAAAGTTGGGGTCTGATGTTGCAGATGTATAGAACGTTGGTTCGGTCACATTTGGAATACTGCGTCCAGTTCTGGTCGCCACACTACCAGAAGGACGTGGAGGCTTTGGAGAGAGTACAGAGGAGGTCTACCAGGATGTTGCCTGGTATGGAGGGGCTTAGTTATGAGGAGAGATTGGGTAAACTGGGGTTGTTCTCCCTGGCAAGACGGAGGATGAGGGGAGACTTAATAGAGGTGTAGAAAATTATGAAAGGCATAGATAGGGTGAACGGTGGGAAGCTTTTCCCCAGGTCGGTGGTGACGTTCACGAGGGGTCATAGGTTCAAGGTGAAGGGGGGGAGGTTTAACACAGATATCAGAAAGACATATTTTACACAGAGGGTGATGGGGGCCTGGAATATGCTGCCAGGCAAGGTGGTGGAGGCGGACACACTGGGAACGTTTAAGACTTATCTAGATAGCCATATGAACGGAGTGGGAATGGAGGGATACAAAAGAATGGTCTAGTTTGGACCAGGGAGCGGCACGGGCTTGGAGGGCCGAAGGGCCTGTTCCTGTGCTGTATTGTTCTTTGTTCTTTGTTCTAATATCAGCACAGGGGGCTGTTACTGCAAGAGTCTCAGTGGTAATAGGAAAGATGGCTAGTGTCAGTAAGTCTTCAGATGGTTGCTCTATGCTGCGGTAATTTCCTTAGTTGCATTATAGCATTTATACACTCCTGTATTGCAATGTGTTCATTTATAATTATTGCACCATTTCTACTGCGTGTACCTTCCCTGTGGCTCAGTAGTGCTGTGTGATGCTGGGTTTTTAGTTCAGCATTCTCTTTCAGATAGTTATACTTCTCCAACTCTTGCTTAATTTCAAAATGTGCAAGCTCAGTTGGATGTTCAACTTTGAAGTTTTTCTAAGATACTCTTCAGCTACAGAAGACCTGTAGTTTGGGCCTCTGCATCTTTACTGACAGAAAGCTTGAGTGAGTCCATGGCTTGCTGATGAGATCTGTGTCTGGGCTGCAGTTTCTGTTTGTACAAATTAATAAGCTTTGAACTTTCACTGTTGATTTGATCCGATTTTGAAGCAAGCATCTCATTCTCTCTGAATAGCTTTTTGCTGGCTGCCAGCTGTACGTTGCTGTATGTCATCGGTGGGCTCAACACGTTATTACCTTCCTCAAAAGAGACAACAGACTTCATGATCATTGGCAGTGAGTCAAAGTGTTGTAAGGTTCAGGACCTCTTCTTGCAGCAGATCATCTGCCTCTGGGCAGCTTCATTCTCTGGAGCTTTGTCCCAAAAGAGCAAGTCAAGGTCTAAAAGCTAATCTCGTCCTGGTTATTGTTGGTGCATCCTGCGACCCCCAGTTCTGCCACCAGGATTTGGCTTGCTTCCCTTTACTTGTGTTTTATTCTGGCTCAATGAGGTTTCACTCACTCGACGAGTGACTTGTAGATAGTCAGTATTTAGTTTTTCTTGAAACTATTTTTGCAGAACTATTTACGTCCAAAGCCTGAGTAAGTACATTATTCTCTGGACACAAACTGTGCTGTGTCTTGCTCCTTTGGAGTTTCTTGGTCATGCTTACATCATCATTAACATGATTGTCTAATTAACGTAACCAATAACCCTTTACTCCTCACAAGTCACTATTGAAATGGTTTCCATTGTCAGGCAGTGCATTCCACTCCTCTCTCCTTGTTACCACTTCCTCTTCATACCAGAAATCTACCACAACACACTGCTGACTGAATAAACTACTACAAATTCAGGAGGTGTAAATGACATATTTCTTACAATACCACAGTTGCTACATGGTCCCTTTGAGGGGCCATGTGATTGGGCCAGAGCCAATGAAATGGGACTGAACCTGAGCCAATCAGGAGCGAGGGTGTGCAGTCCCAGCGCTTCAGGACTTCAATTAAAGGTAGGGCATTGTGAGGAGTCGACCTGTATTAGTTGTGCAATTGACCCTGCGCATGTACAGTTCTTATTGTTAATAAAACCTTTTAGTTAATTGTCACATTGAGTTCTTACTCTGGTGAAGAGCAAAAAACCAGATCAGCCGTAAGAACCCTCAATGCAAAGTTGGAGGGGGAGGAAAGTGATCACTTGGAGTCGAAGAGCAAAAGAAGGTAAAGACTCCACCTGAAGATTCCATTGTTTGGGAAGAGAGAACAATTTGACCCAGAGATCGAGAGTTGAGGGCAGTTTATTGAAAGGCTGCAGTATTTTTTCATTGCAAATGGGATAGGAGAAACAAAAGTTGATATTGCTCGCAGTTGGTGGGACTGCACTGGCCACATTAACCGTCCACAGACTTACAACCTGGTGAGGAGCTTAACATCACGAGAAGGTCTGGATACAGAAATGTTTGACCAGCGAAGGAGCATTACAACCCCAGGCCTTCTGTAAATTGCAAAGATATGTGGAGAAATGTCTTTTCCCCGATAATGGTGGCTGCAATGCCAGTATCAACCACTATTCTCAGGGGGTATCCATTCAGATAATCTCTATAGGTGGTGCTGAGTTGGACTTGATGAGTGTGTAAGTCTTGGATAACTCCTTTGATTCCTCCACCAGCTTCTTTACAGGGGTTGTACCACAGGAATCATAATGGATGGTTGGAAGGGAGAGGTTGCGGGTCATGCAAAGATCTATTCACCTCGGGTGTGATGTTCTGGTTTTGGGGCAAGCATGGCTGGAAAATCCCACCCATGGATTTCATTCTGCTGTTAGAGAGCCAGGAGAGACGGTCGCTGGCTTCGTGGCCAGACTTTGACGGCTGGCAGAGCACTGTAAGTTCGGGCCGGTGTTGAAAGACATGTTGAGGGACTGTTTGGTGTGCGGGTTCAACAATCCCGACACCCAAAAGAAGCTTCTGGTTGAAACAAAACTCTCGCTGGAGAAAGCAGTCGAGGTGGACCAAGTGGTTGAGTGCGCTGCGCAAGGCGTGCATGAGCTGCAAGGCTTGCAGAATGAGGTGAACCAGTTGCAGCGAGAAGAGACTGCTGCAAGGAATGGTCCAAGTGAGGACGCCATGGAGCCTGAAAAGAGTCATTCAATATCCGGATTTAGCTGTGGAGGAGACCATCCTCAAGAGACTTGCCAACACAGAAAAAGATCTGTTTTAGTTGGAAGAAAAGGGTCACCTGCAAGTGAGGTGTAGAGCGAGGCAGCTGCACAAAATAATTCAAAAAAAGAGAAGGAAACAATTAGTACAACCCCTGTAAAGAAGCTGGCGGAGGAACCAAAGGAGTTATCCAAGGCTTACACACTCAATCAACTCCAACTCTGCAACATCTATAGAGATTATCTGAATAGTAAATGGATACCCCCTGAGAATAGAGGTTGATACTGGCATTGCAGCCACCATTATCGGGGAAAAGACTTTCAAGCATCTGCGGAAGGGACTACAGTCCTTAAGCCTCATTCTGAGGCTACCTTCGTGGCAGACAGCAGAGAAGCATTAAGAATATTGGGGACAACCTCTGTACCGGTACCATACAGGAGCCAGTCTGCTCAGCTGCACATCATGGTGATGGAAGGACAGAGGCCCAGTCTCGTGGGATGGGACTAATTGTTAAAACAGATAAAACTGGGCTAGTTAGAAATGTTTAAGGTCCAGGACGGAGGATTTCAGGAACTCCTGTGTAAATACCAAGAAGTTTTCTAAAGGGAACATGGTCAAATAGAAGGGGTTGAAGCTAAAATTTACTTGAACCCCAAGGCTACACCTAGATTTTTCTGAGCTTGCCCTGAACCATATGCATTGCATCAAAAAGTGGAGGTTGAACTGAAAAGACTGGAACACTTGGGCATCATCAAACCTGTTCAGTTTTCAGAATGGGCCACGCCCATTGTATCTGTCCTGAAACCAGATCGGACCATGAGGATCTGCGGAGACTATAAATTGACAGTGAACAAAGGAGACCAGTTGGATCATTACCATACTCCCAAGGATAGAGGACATCTGTACAAAGTTAGCAGAGCCTTCAAATACACCAAGCTAGACCTAAGTCATGTTTGTCAGCAACTGGAATTGGAGGAGGACTCCAGAAATTTAATTGCAATAAATAACTCAAAGGGTTATATTAGTGCACCAGACTGCTATGAAGAGCCTGTTACACGGAGTCCCTAAGGTGGTGGTATACTTGAACGATGTCCTGATTACAGGCGCATCTCCTGAGGAACATGCGACTAACCTAGAAGAGGTCCTTAAGAGATTTAAGGAAGCTGACATATGTTTGAAACAGGAGAAATGTGTATTCTAAGCTGAAGAGGTTGCATAGCTTGGGTTCAAAGTGGATGCAAAGGGGTTACATCCTCTCAAAGACAAGGTGGAAGCTATTAAAGGAGTGCCAGAGCCGAGGATTGTGACAGAACTGAAGTCCTTCCTCAGAATGCTCAATTTTTATCGAAGATTTCTGCCAAATGTGTCAACACGTCAGGCCCCTCTACATCAGCTTTTAAAAAACATCAACGTTGGAAGTGGGGAGACAATGCAAAAAGAAGCTTTTGTAGAACGTTAAACAAGCTGTACAGTCATTGTCATTGCTTGTGCATTTTGACTACGGTAAACCATTATTAGTTACCTGTGATACACATTTGGAGGTATCCTATCACACAGAATGCCTGATCGGGCGGAGAGGCTGAAGCTGCTGCTTCAAGGACTTTGTCAGACTGAGAAAAAGTACTCACAAATCGACAAGGGAAGTTTAGCAGTTATCTATGCAGTGAAAACATTTCACCAATACGATGATGGTCGGCATTTCACTATTGTATCAGGCCATAAACCGTTGATAAGGTTCTTCTCAGAAGATAAGTGGGTGCCTCAGCAAGGGTACAGAGATGGGCTTTGTTGATATACCTTCCAGCATAGGCTGGGGACACAGATTTCCAATGTGGGTGCATTGAGCGGCCTTCCCCTACCACAGACTGTACAGTCACCACCTGTTCTGCAAGAGATAGTACTGGCTCTGCATTGTTTTTGGACACCCTGCCTGTTTCAGCAGCCCACATTAAGTCATGGACAGATAGGGAGGGACCTGGTATTAGCAAAAGTCAAGAAAAGGGGGCACGGTGGCACAGTGGTTAGCTCTGCTGCGTCACAGTGCCAGGGACCCGGGTTCGATTCCTGGCTTGGGCCACTGTCTGTGTAGAGTTTGCACATTCTCCCCGTTTCTGCATGAGTTTCCTCCGGGTGCTCTAGTTTCCTCCATCAATCCAAAGATGTGCGGGTTAAGTGGATTAGCCATGCTAAATAGGGCCTGGGTGGTATTATGGTCAGTGCAGACTCGATGGGCCAAATGGCCTCCTTCTGCACTGGAAGGTTTCTATGATTCTATGAAATGGTTCTGACAGAATGGCACTTTGACGTGGCAGAGCAATTGAAGCCGTATTTGTAACTCAGCAATGAGACAACCTGCGAAGATAGAGTATTATTGTGGGGGGCCTGTGTTTTTGTACCACTCCCGGGGCTCCTGCTCCAAGGGTTACATGATGCCTACCCTGGCCCAAGTAGAATGAAAGCATTGGCTAGAAGTTATGTCTGGTGGCTTGGCATCGATAAAGACATTGAACAAATTGTTGGACAGTGTGAGAGTTCTCAGGCTCAGCATATGTTACCTTCATCAGCGAACATGCACCTTTGGGAATGGCTGGGATGTTCGTGGCCACGGCTGCGTGTAGATTTCGCTGGACCATTTTTGGTGCACATGTTCCTGATTGTAGTAAATACCCATTCCACGTGGCTGAATGTTCAGCTCATGAGATCCACCACAGCCACAGCTATTATTGAGAAACTGAGGCAAATCTTTGCAATCCACGGTTTCCCTAAGTGTTGGCATTGGACAATGGAATGACATTCACAGCAGATGAATTTCAGACTTCCATTAAGTCCAATGGCATTCGTCGTGCTAGGGCAGCCTCTTACAATCCTGTCTCCAAAGGGTTGGCAGAGCGAGCCAGCTACACACCTGGTGTGTCCTGGGTCACCACTTTGTTCCAACTGAATGACCTTACTCCATAGTAAACAAGTAAAATAGGATAGAGTATGTGCCAATTTTGGGGTAGTTTAAAGCAAGTTAGGCAATTTCATTTTGAACAAAGCCATTAGAACAAAAAAGGTATATAATAGAATGTGGGAGGACAGAACAAGTTTGGAGAGGAGCCATACTAAACTGTCAGTGAGGTGATGCGAGAGGACGTAGGTTGATAATCTGAGCAGAATATGAATTTTGGCTGCTCTGTGGGATATTGCACAATAAGAATCCAGGCGAGGTCTCAGGTTTTAAGCAAGGAACTATTCCTTCAGCCTTTTTTCAGAACTTTCCAGTTTTGTCCAAACATGCAAGGTAGAAAGTCGATGAACCCAATGTCCCCTGGTGTGTCTTTCATCTGTAGATAGATCTTAAAAAGAATGGGATCTGGATCACAATACAGATGTAGCCGCTGTCTGCGTGTGCAGAAACCTAATCTACAGCAGGCACCTCAAAGCACTGGAGAAAGTTCCACCAGCAATACCTTGCCAAGATTCATCAAATCCAGTGGCAAGAAAGGTAATTTGGCACCCGTGTCCTTTCCTAAGCCAATCTGCCCAGCATTGAAGTACAGCTCACTCAAAACCAGCTCCACCAGACAGGATGTATTGTCCGTATGCCTGACACCAGACTCCCGAAAGCAACACTCCAGTTGGAATTTGGTGGTGGCAGGAGACCCCAGGAAGACAGCAGAAACATATCAGGGATATCCTGAAGGCATCCTGAAGAGGTCAAGAATACCCATGCACTCATGGGAGTCCTTGGCTCATAACTGACCAATTGGAGAAGGTTCATTTGAGAATATACAGAGCAACATCAAGAAATTTCTTTGGGAACACTGACAGGTGAAGTTGAGGCAACAGAGAGAGTGCACAGAACTCCAAACAACTCATCGACCTTACCCTTTAACCACCCGCCCTGGAAGCAGTGGAGTCGGCAGATCATGCATTGGACCTTCGAATTCCTCCAGTGCAGAAGGAGGCCATTCGGCCCATCAAGTCTGCACCGACTGTCTGACAGAGTACCTTACCCAGGCCCTTCCCCCACCCTATCCCCGTAAACCCACACATTTACCATGGCTAATCCATCTAACCTACACATCTTGGGTCACTAAAGGGCAATTTAGCATGGACAATGCACCTAACCAGCACGCCTCCCAGATGTGGGAGGAAACCAGAGCACCCAGAGAAAACCGACGCAGACATGGGAAGAACCTGCAAAATCCACACAGCCACCCAAGGCTAGAATTGAACCCAGGTTCCTGGCCTTGTCAGGCAGCAATGCTAACCACTGTGCCACCGTGCCGCCCCTATCAGCCACCTCAGAACCCATTGAACTAGAATAAAAGTAAGTCACCCTCGATTCTGAGGCATTGTCTAAAAGAAGGAGAAGGATGGATGAAGAAGGAAGTGTGCACTTACACACAAGACTTTCTCTTAATATTATATAAATACTTTTCTTCCCACAATTTTATCCATTCCTCTCCTGCAGCCATTGGCTCCTTTTGGGGCAAAGTTTGACAATTGCCAACCTATTTCTGGTACCTCACTTACATGACAACAGTGGCTGTGCTTTAATAGTGCTTCATTGGTTGGAAAGTCCCTGATGTTGGTTGCTTTCACCTTTTTTGAATTCATCCCTGGGATGTAAGCATCACTGCTGGCAAGACCAGCATTTATTGTCCATCCCTAATTACACTTGACAAGGTAGTGGTGAGCCACCTTTTCAAATACTGCGGGCTCGGCCACTTGTCAGAGCATTTCAGAATCGACCACATCACTGCGGGTTTGGAGTCACCTGTTAACTATGTGCTAATTGTATCATCAAAGTTAATGATGCATTTTGTAAATGATTTGGTATCTGGTTTCCTACTCTGCCATCTGGCTTCAGAATGAATTAACATCACATGCAGGCCAGATCGGATAAGGACTTCAGATTCCCTTCCCAAAAACATTACTGAACAAGATAGGATTTTATGACAATCTGGTAGTCTCATGGTCACCACTTGTGATACTAACTTTTAAATTTCCTGATTTATAATCCAGATTTATTTAATTCATTGAATTTAAATTCCCCAGTTGGCGTGGTAGGATTTAAACTTTTAGCTCCTAATCATTAGTGCAAAGTTCTGGATCACAATGCTACCATAACCTCTTTCTATATTTCTGTCCAGCATCTGCAGTAACTTGGTTTTATTTTAGCTACCATAACCTCCTTCTTTATTCCTGTCCTTCAACTAGTAAGTACCAGTAGGCACCAGGCTGGTAGGTTGTGGATGGCAATTGTAGTTGCATCCGAACTTCACATGCTTGCCACTTCTAGCAGGGGTTACTGAACAAGTATCAGACATCTTCCATTCTTAAAGGAAGGGACAGTGACACCAATTGACTGCCGCCCTGTATGAGTGCAGCTAACTCAGCAGAGGTTAAACATTAAATTTGCGATGACTGGGATCTGAGCAGCTCCTTTACAGGCTAGACAAGACATTCCTAACTTGGACATTGGGTGAAAATATTAAAACTTTTAAAAAATAATATCTCAAAACATCGCGGATATCTCAAAAGATTATGATGGCAAATAGTTGAATTAAATGTCAAGTATTTGAGAAATGGTGTACTGAATGTCACATTTGATTTTGACAATGTCAGCATTTTCAAATTGTTAAAATTTCATTTCTTGTCACACAAAGGCTATTCCACCAAGGCTTTGAAATATTACTAACTGAAATTAAATACCTCCCTCCTAATGTCTGATAACTGATGGATTTGTCACTTTTATTAAATTTTTTTCATTGTGAGACATTTACAATAAAGGTAAGGTGCATCAAAGACACTGCATAATCTCCTCTCCCTGTGGACTCTAAGGACCTGTGTGGAATGAGTTTCAAACTAGTTTGCAGTGCAGTTGGGTCCTACACAGCAAGACCCTCTAATATACATGGGAACTTTCGACAACACAGTGCATAAGGTGAACCATTTTGGTATGAAGAACAAGGAGAAATAATACAAGCTGTATGGTGCAGTTTTAAAGGAGGTGACCTTATAGAGGTCTATAAAATAACGAGGGGCATAGACAAGGGGTAGATAGTCAATATCTTTTCCCAAAGGTGGGGGAGTCTAAAACTAGAGGGCATAGGTTTAAGGTGAGAGGGGAGAGATACAAAAGTGTCCAGAGGGGCAGTTTTTTCACACAGAGGGTGGTGAGTGTCTGGAACAAGCTGCCAGAGGTAGTAGTAGAGGCTGGTACAATTTTATCTTTTAAAAAGCATTTAGATAGTTACATCGGTACGATGGGTATAGAGGGATATGGGCCAAATGCAGGCAATTGGGATTAGTTTAGGGGTTTTAAAAAAAAAGGGCGGCATGGACCAGTTGGGCCGAAGAGCCTGTTTCCATGCTGTAAACCTCTATGACTCTATGAGGTGCAGGAACAGAGGCACCTGAAGGTGTTTGTTTGTGCGCGAACCTTTGAAGGTGGCAGGAGGTTAACAAAGCAGTAAAGCAAATGGACTTTGGATTTTATGGCCGGAATTCTCACATCCCATCCCTGGAACTTTAGCGGGCTGGTTGTGGAGAATGTGAAATGCCATTGACGGTCGGGTGGGAATTTTCGGCTTTTAGACTAGCGTGGCCAGAGAATTACGCCCTATAAGTAGAAACGCTGAATGGAATTTTACAGTCCTAACCGCCTGAGAGATTTTCCATTCCCGCCAAAGTCAATTAAGTTTTGAATAGCTCGCCACATTTTACGGCCCCACTCCTGACACAATGGAACTGTAAAAATCCGCCCCAAGAGTATGAAAGTCAGGAAGTAATGCTAAGCCTGACATTAATTTGGCCCCAATTGGAGTGTGAGATGGAATTTTCCAACTGCGCATTGCCCCAAAACTGGAAATTCCTGACGGAGCTCAACGGATCTTTAAATGGTCCTCTGAATTTTTGGTCTCACTGCTATGATTCCCATGGCGGGCAAGGCAGGAAAGTTTCAGCCAAGGTGTCCAATTCTGGGCACCAAACGTTAGTGGGACCTGAAGCCTTTGGAAAGGGTCCGGAAGAGATGGCAGAATGGCTCCTCATAAAGGTAAAGAAAAGGAGGAGCAGGTGACTAGCCTGGGAGCCCAGGTGGCCGAAGCTTTCGGAGTTTGCCACATCTTTGCTTCCTTCAACGATACTTCTGTCCATGTAACTGACCTATCCGTGTCACTGGGAGGATTTAAGGTGAAGACGGCAGAGATCAGTCCTCCCCGAATGTTAGCAACTCAGGACATGTCTTAGAGATGCAAGGAGTTGGGCATCACTGCACTACACATCAAACTGCGCACCACTGGAGACAACAAGACTAAGACCATGCACCCAGTGTCCAGGCAGCCTGGAGAGTCCTGGCTCAATCTGAGATGAAAATTGGCTGATCAGGCTGTTACTCCCATTCCATCAGACAGCACTTGCAGAATGGGAGGTCATAGAGGATGACGTTTGTAAATGTTTTCTGTATGTGCCAGTATAACTAATAAAAGAGTTCTGCTAATCACCAAATAGAAAGAGATTATAGTTACACAGATAAATTATAGTTATATAGTTACATGATTATAGAAACTATGTTTCTATAACATAGAAAAAAAAAGAAGCAGGAATAGGCCATTCGGCCCTTTGAGCCTGCTCCACCATTCATTTTGATCATGGTTGATCATCAAGTTCAAATGTCCTGATCCCATTTTCCCCCCAATATTCCTTGAAACCTTTAGTCCCAAGAGCAAGATCCAATTTCTTCTTGAAATCACACAAAGTTTTGGCCTCAATTACTTTCTGTGATAGTGAATTCCACATATTCACCACCCTCTAGGTAAAGAAAGTTCTCCTCACCTCAGTCCTAAAAGGCTTGTCCCTTATCCTCAAACTATGATCCCTAGGTCTGGACTCCCCCACCATCGGGAACATTCTTTTTGAACTAACCCTGTCTAATCCTGTTAGAATTTTATAAGTTTCTATGAGATCCCCCTCACTCTTCCAAACTCCAATGTATAGAATCCTAATCAACTTACTCTCTCTCCTCATATGACAGACCTGCCATCCCAGGTAAACCTTCGCTGCACTCCCTCTGTAGCAAAGACATCCTTCCTCAGATAAGGATACCAAAACTGCACACAATACTCCAGATATGGCCTCACCAATGCTCTGTACAATTGCAGTAAAACATCCCTATTCCTATACTCAAATACTCACACAGATGAATTGGAAATATTGGGATAGTTCTCCTTAGAGCAGAGAAGCCTAAGAAGAGTTTAAAATCATGAAGAATTAGATAAAGAGAAACTGTTTCCAAGGACTGAAGGGTCAATAACTAAAGGGCAAAGATTTAAGGTTTTATACAAAAAAACAGAGATTTTACGCACTAAGTTCTTGGAACCTGGAATAGATTGCCTAAGAGGATGGCGGATACAGACTCAGTAGTAGCCTTCAAAAAGGAATTGGATAAATATTTAAGGGAGAAAAAATTATGAGGATGGGGGAAAGAATGGAAGAATGGGTTAACTAGGATTGATCTTTGCAGAGCTGGCATTGGGAGTGACTTGGGAGTCCTAGTCCAGGATTCTCTAAAGGTAAACTTGCAGGTTGAGTCCGTAATTAAGAAAGCAAATGTAATGTTGTCATTTATCTCAAGAGGCTTGGAATACAAAAGCAGGGATGTACTTCTGAGGCTTTATAAAGCACTGGTTAGGCCCCATTTGGAGTACTGTGAGCAATTTTGGGCCCCACACCTCAGGAAGGACATACTGGCACTGGAGCGGGTCCAGCGGAGATTCACACGGATGATCCCAGGAATGGTAGGCCTGACATACGATGAACGTCTGAGGATCGTGGGATTATATTCATTGGAGTTTAGGAGGTTGAGGGGAGATCTGATAGAAACTTACAAGATAATGAACGGCTTAGATAGGATGGACGTAGGGAAGTTGTTTCCATTAACAGGGGAGACTAGGACGCGGGGGCACAGCCTTAGAATAAAAGGGAGTCACTTTAGAACAGAGATGAGGAGAAATTTCTTCAGCCAGAGAGTGGTGGGTCTGTGGAATTCATTGCCACAGAGGGCTGTGGAGGCCGAGACGTTGAGCGTCTTCAAGACAGAAATTGATAAATTCTTGATTTCTCGAGGAATTAAGGGCTATGGGGAGAGAGTGGGTAAATGGAGTTGAAATCAACCATGATTGAATGGTGGAGTGGACTCGATGGGCCGAATGGCCTTACTTCCGCTCCTATGTCTTATGGTCTTATGGTCTTATGGCATGGACTCAATGAGCCACATGATACTCTGTGCCATACTATTGTATGATTCTGTGACATAGGAGTTACAAACTGGAGTAGGCCATTCAGCCTTTTGAGTCCATTCCACCAATAAGTGACATCATGGCTAATCTGTATTGTAATTCCATACATTTGTTTTCATAGAAATCATAGAAACCCTACAGTACAGAAAGAGGCCATTCGGCCCATTGAGTCTGCACCGACCACAATCCCACCCAGGCCCTACTCCCATATCCCTACATATTTACCCACTAATCCCTCTAACCTACGCATCTCAGGACACTAAGGGCAATTTTTAGCATGGCCAATCAAGCTAACCCGCACATCTTTGGACTGTGGGAGGAAACTGGAGCACCTGGAGGAAACCCATGCAGACACGAGGAGAATGTGCAAACTCCACACAGACAGTGACCCAAGCCGGGAATCGAACACAGGTCCCTGGAGCTGTGAAGCAGCAGTGCTACCCACTGTGCGACCATGCTGCCCCAAGTTTTAACTCAGTACCCTTATCATGTCAAAATCTACCCATCTCAGATTTAAAATTATGAATTTATTTAGCATATCCTGCTTTGGTGGAAGAATTCCGTACTCCCATCATCCTTTGTGTGAAGACGCATTTCTTAAATTCTCCCCTGAATGGTTTGGTTCCAATTTTAAGATAATGGGTGGGATTTTCCAGCCTCATTCACCCCAAAACTGGAAAATCCCACCCAAGATCAATGGACCTTTGCATGATCTGCCCCACACCTGCTCCGATTCCTGCAACGGGCATGTGGGACGGGAAAATGTTTTCCAATATCTCTTTGACCTAGATGCCTCTACAGTGGATAAAGTTTCCCCCAATCAACCATTTCAATTTCCTACAATATCCTAAAAATCCCAAACAAATCATCCCTTACCCTTCTATATTCCTGGGAACGCAAGACTTGTTTACGTAGTTTAACCCTTGGGGCCCCGGTAACATTCCAGTGAATCTGCGCTGCATTCCTTCCAAGACTGATACATCCTTTTGAAAATGAAGTTCTCAGTATTGTTTACAGTGCTCCACATCTGGTCTAACCAAGGCTTTGTTTAACTGTAGAAACATTTCCCCCCACTTTATGTTCTAGCCCTCTAACTAAAAAGGCCAAAATTTCATTAACCTTTTTGATGTCCTTTTTGGACCCAACAACTACATTTTAGTATCTGTGTACATGGACCCTGAAACCTTTTTGAGCTCCACAGTTCCTAGCTCTTCACCACTTAAATAATATGCCAATCGATTCTTTTTTGGTCCAAAACGGATGACCTCCCATTTACCTACATTGAAATCCATCTGTTAAAGTCTCACCCACTCACTTAACTCACTTAATCCATCAATGTCTCTATGTAATTTTATGCTCCTGTCTACACTACCTATTATACCACCAATTACTGTGTCATTGGGAAACTTGCATGTATACTGTGTTATCTAAGTCATTAAATGTAGCATATCTTTGAGTCCCCAACACAAATCCTTGTGGGACACCACTAGTCACTTGTACTCCAATTTGAGCACATGCCCATTATCACTACTCTCTTTAGCCGCCTAACCAATTTGGCACTGACAAGCTCAACTTGAAAGTATCAAATGGATTTATTTTACAAAAGCTGAATAAGCACAAAGGAAACATGAATATAATTATGTAGTTACAGTATACATTCACAATAGACAGCCTCATTCCTCAAGTCGGCAATTGCTTTCAAAGACAAGAATGAAGGAAAGAAGTACATCAAGTCCAGCAGTTAAAAAACAATTATAAAAGATTGCTCTGTGTTTCCCAGGCCTATTACCAATAGGATAGGTGCTCTTTAAGGTTTCTGGAGTTGTGAGTCACCTACTTGAGAGATCTGAGATATGAAAGTTCACACTTTCCAGGGCAGAAGATTAGAAAATACCTAGATATGTAAAAGTGCTCAAACGCGAACTAAACATCTACCCCAGTAAGACATGCATGTGGGTGGCACGGTGGCACAGTGGTTAGCATTGCTGCCTCACAGACCTGGGTTCGATTCCCGGCTTGGGTCAATGTCTGTGCGGAGTCTGCACGTTCTCCTCATGTCTGCCTGGGTTTCCTCCGGGTCCTCCCACTGTCCGAAAGACATGCTGGGTAGGTGCATTGGCCATGCTAAATTCTCCCTCAGTGTACCCAAACAGGGGCCAGAATGTGGAGAGTGTGAGATTTTCACAGTAACTTCATGCGGTGTTAATGTAAGCCGACTTGTGACATTAATAAAATAAACTTAAACTTAACTTGAATGCGTTCAGTAATGGAGGGAAGAAAATGAAGGAGACAGAGAGAAAAGCAGATTGGCTCCTAGCAACCAGCACAGCATCCCCAGCTTTAGATTCCATGGTTGTGCGTCGCATGAATTAAAGGAAAGTTGTGCTTTTTCAAAAAAAAGCTAAAAAATGCAATTATTCTATGAAATCAGCTAAAAATCATTAGTTGGCTATTAGCTGAGTTGTTATAACCTACTCTTACAGAAGCAATTGAAAAATCAATGCCAATTTCTACATGAAAAACCAGCAAGTGGAGAAGACTACTGAGTAAAAAAACAGATGTCTGTAAAGGACAATTATCTGGCAGATAATGATTCAGTCTTTGCTCAAGGTGTCAATTTTTTTACTCAGTCATGGGAGGGGGAAAGCTGGAAAGCCAACATTTATTGACCACCTGTAATTGCTGAATTAATTTGGGTGTGCCCTGACAGGGGAAGAATGTACGCTTGGTAAAGGACAGAGAGGAATTCAGGCCCAGATTGTCCGTCCTGAGGCGAGAGTGCAGACTGCAGAGTCAGGAACTTTCCAGGTTTGGCGGCCTCAGTGAACTCAACCTTTAAACATGGCTGCCCACAGATCAGATTTTTAGTTGGGGGAGGGTGTGGAGGGGTGGGGGGGTGGGGGGGGCGGGGTCCAGGTTGAAAAAGGAGTCCCAGAATGAGCGCTGTAACAGGTTGGGCGCAAGGCACTGTGCTTAAGTATTTTAAAAATATAACAAAAAATATCTGGTTCACTGATGTCCTTTAGGGAAGGAAATCTGCCTCACCCGGTCTGGCCTACATGTGACTCCAGAGCCACAGCAATGTGATTGACTCTCAACTGCCCTCCAAGGGCAACTAGGGATGGGCAATAAATGCTGGCCAGCCAATGATGCCCATGTCCCATGAATGAATTAAAAAAACATCCCTCCATTCCTCACCACTTATCATCCACGTGCTCCCAATGCAAACTCCATGCCAATCAATGCCAGCCCATACCCCCCACCTCCCCTTTTGGTCCCTTGTAGCCCCTATGCCAGCCCCTTATCCAACCCCCATGTCCCCTCTTAACTCCTACGATAACTTATTGCTAACTCATGTCATCCCATAACACCCACCCACCACCCTTACCCCTCCATGTCAACTCACCTAGTAGCCTTTGCCACTTTTTGGGCAGCTTGACAGCTTTAACATTTCCTGGACAGCTTGATAATTGAAATGAGTTTGTGTAAAAAGTGCATAAACATGTTTAATTCCAAAAATCCAAAAGGGTGCCTTACCTCTCCCAAAGGTGTCCCAGGACACTATCCAAAAGCGTATCTTACCTCTGCAAAAGGGTACCCTAGCTTTCCGAAGAATCCACCAAGTTTAGGCCTCCTCTGACATGCCCAGCTCTGTGCACTCAGGGACTCATGCAGCTGGAGTTCAAAGATCCCACCTCAGTGTAGGCAGTTGTTGAGATAAATTGCCAGCTACATCCGTGAATCGGGCATGCGTGAACTCTGGCCCCACTACAGTCTTGCCCCCATGAAGATCGGCAATTGGGGATAAGACTGAGAAATTTCATCCCTTTCTGGGATTTTAATCATTGACAGAGCCTCTCTATTGTGACAAAAATCTCACTATTTATTTCTCGCTGGTTGAGTTTGGAGGCTCTTCAACATAATGTTGAATTTCAACACACCTCAGACACACTGGTGGCCAAATGGAGAATTGCAGTAGATGTTCGCATAGGCCATTCAGCCCCTCCAGCTTGTTCCATCGTTCAAACAGATCATGGCTGATCTGGACCTCAACTCCCTTGAATGGCGGAGCAGGCTTGAAGGGCCGAATGACCTACTCCTGCTTCCAGTTTCTATGTTTCTCCCTCTCCCCTCTCTGGGCCTCACCTCCCCTCCTTGCCCAGGACCTCCTGCACTTACCTGGTTCTCCAGAACTTAGAATCTGGGGACTGTTTTTGTCCCTGCTACTGACACGAGAGTTGCCAGCCAATCAGATTGGTTGTTTGCTTTCTGATGTGGAACTTCCACGCACGTGAGGAGTGGTAGTCCCGTCTCCGGTCACTTAAGGCTCCTCGACATGTTAAGTGGTATGGGCGGCTGTGAACAGCCGGGATGCATTTCCCAGCATCCCTGCAGGCAATCCAACTTTTGGAAAAACCCTGCCCCTCCCAAATTTCCCAAGCTGAAAGGCATCGGAACCAAGCTTATGCAGCAGCCTGTCCACACATGATATAATCTATCAAGCCCTGGTGTCATTATGGTAAATCTGTGGACATGTGGAAAAGCTTAAAGGCTGAGTAGGAACAGGTCAACAACCTTAACCTAAATACCTTTAAAATTATCAATATAATTGCAGCATGAAATTAATTCAGTATTGTATTATTTAAGAATTGAATCAATTTTAATATAAATATGGTGGCACAGTGGTTAGCACTGCTGTCTCACAGTGCCAGGGACCTGGGTTCGATTCCCGGCCTCAGGTCACTGTCTGTGTGGAGTTTGCACATTCTCCCCATGTCTGTGTGTGTTCCCTCCGGGCGCTCCGGTTTCCTCCCACAGTCCAAAGATGTGCGGGTTAGGTTGATTGGTCATGCTAAATTAATCCTAGTGTCGGGGTATTAGTAGGGTAAATATGAGGGGTTACAGGAATAGGGCCTGTGTGGGATTGTGGCCGGTGCAGACTTGATGGGCCGAATGGCCTCCTGCACTGTAGAGATTCTATGATTCTATGGCAGATCCATTTGGATTGTGGGGCTCAGGTTTGCCAACATTATTGGTAAACCTTCAGTCAAAATACTTGAGTAACTTCACATCAAGGTGGCGCAGAATTATGATGAAGAATCTGGGGCGATCGACAATTCTGATGATTTATGCTAATTTCTTCAAAGCACACGGTTAGTCATGAAAATCAAATAGCGTATGCTTTGTTTTCTCAGCCTTAAGTCAGGCCTGGCTTAGAGACTCCGATATTACATTACTTCGACCCACCAGCCTCTGAGCTGTATCTTCTGTCACATCAGCCCGACTAAATACTTTTGATCACCGTACATAAGACAGTTTCAAAATTGAGTAGCGGAATCAAACGCTGCTTTGAGGCTTGGGGTTTGGACAGTTGGAGTCAGAGTTCAGGGAGAAATGCAGTCGTGTCTGAGGGAGTAGGAGTGAAAGCAGTGGGTGGGGCCGGGGGAGTGGGGGGGCGGGGGGGATGGTGGGGAGAAAGGGAGATGATGGAGAGAGAGAGTGGAAAAGACAGGAAGGAGGGAGGGGGGGAGAGAGCAAAATAAAACTGAGACCAGGAGAGATAAAGAGGTCTGAGCAGACAGAGCCAACGAAATGAAAGTGATTTTTTTAATAGCTGAGAAATGCAAGCAAATGCAGAACGATCAAGAGATAAGTGGGTATAAAGAATTTCACAGTAAATCAGCAAATATAGTAACCGAAATAAAATCTGAAACAGTTGCCGGGAGAAACAGGGCATCTGAAAAATTCACAAAAGAGAATATTTATTCACATTTCATTTTGACCTATTTTTAAGGGAAATTTCTATAGCAGAGGATTTATACTCACTCAATGTTTGGCTCAGTTGGTTGTATTCTTGCCCCTGAGTCAGAAGGTTCTGGGTTCATAGAATAGAATCTGTAGAATCCTACAGTGCAGAAAAAAGCCATTCAGCCCATCGAGTCTGCACCAGCCACAATCCCACCCAGGCCCCAACCCCATAACCCCAGACATTTTCCCCGGCTAGTCCCCCTGACACCAAGGGGCAATTTAACACGGCCAATCCACCTAACCCGCACATCTTTGGACTATGGGAGGAAACCGGAGCACCCGGAGGAAACCCACGCAGACACGGGGAGAATGTGCAAACTCCACACAGACAGTGACCCAAGCCGGGAATCGAACCCAAGTCCCTGGCGCTGTGAGGCAGCAGTGCTAACCATGGTGCCACCATGCTGCCCCAAAGACCCACACAAAAATCCAGGCTGATGCTCCCACTCAGTACTGAGGGAGCGCTGCGTTGTTCGGGGTGTTGTTTTTTAGATAAGGGCCCAGAACTTCCATTATCTGGGGGGGGTTGTCCCCTAAGGCATCCCAGAGGATGAGCAGGTGGAACACGCTCCGCTCGTTTCCTCCCCCCACCCACTAACCCTCCAAACTTGAATTCTCCTCTCAAGGACTGCACAAGAATTGCCAAGGAATTTTAAACTTCTGATGGTCAATTACCGGCATCTGGAACCGTTCAATACCCAGATTTAAATCCAAGACTTTGGATAGTTAGAACCCTCTTAGCAGAATAATTACCCAGAAAAAGTTAGAAGGATTAAAAGTACTTCACAAAACTGGACCCCTGGCTGGACCCCACACTGGACCCCCTGACCACCCTCCCACCGCTTGACCACCTGACTCCACTCTGACTTCCCTCACCCTCCCGACATGCCCTTACCAACTTTGACTATCCTCCTGATCCTCTGATTACCCTTCATCTTCATAATTACACCCTGAACTACCCTTCCGACCATCAACTACTTCCCCAACCGCTAACTATACTACACCCGCCCCAACAGAGCTTCAGTTGTCTGATTACCTTCCTGACCCTATAGCTGCCTCCTGAGTGCCCTCCCGATCCCCCCCGACCACCTCCACATTACCTGACTATTCTCCAAACACCCCCAGAAAAGTGCATGAAAAGCAGGGGCGGTGGGGGTGGGGGGCGGCGGGGGTGGGGGTTGGTGACGTTGCTGGGGGGACTTCACATCCCCTGACGCTGTTGCCCTGTACTGGGAATTTTTTTCACCAGGCCCACGTCAGAAGATCAGGCGCAAAATCTACAGCCCCACCCCTCGGTGTCCTGGACAATATTTATCCCTCAACTAATATCACTGGAACAAATCATCTGACCATTATCCCATTTCTCTATCTCGCAGATTGCTGTGCACAATTTGGCTATTGCATTTCCTATATCGCACTAAAGACAGTGCTTCAAACATAAATCATTGACAATGATTTAGGGATGGATCGGTGGCACAGTGGTTAGCACTGTTGCCTCACAGCGCCAAGGACCTGGATTCAATTCCAGCCTTGGGTGACTGTGTGGAGTTTGCACACTCTCTCCCCGTGCCTGCGTGGGTTTCCTTCGGGTGCTCAGTTTCCTCCCACAGTCCAAAGATGCACGGGTTAGGTTGATTGGCTGTGCTAAATTGCTCCTTAATGTCAGGGGAAATACACGGGGATAGGTCCTGGGTGGGATTGCTGTCGATGCAGGCTTGATGGGCCAGATGGCTTCCTTCTGCACTGTAGGCATTCCATGATTCTAAGTGTCCTGGGACACCCTGAGTTTGTCAAAGGCGCCACAAAAGTGGCTGAGTGTTTTTTTCTCAACATGGAATTTTCCAAAAGAGACCATGGAATGCGGGGAAACTTCAACACCAGTGTTGATTCTCTGATCCATGTTCTCCTCAAGCATCACAAGAAGTATGGGATCATTGAACGTATGATTGCAACAAGTAATCTTGCCCCAAAGTTGAGAAGGTTGAGATCCAAGATTTACTGAGGCTTGACATCCTATTGCAGTACTGAGGAAGTGCTAACATCCTTGAGATGAAGCATTAAACTGAGACCCCTTTGGCTCTATTGGATGTTCCAGTTTGATATTAAGATCCCATGATGCTGCTGGAAGAAGAGCCAAAATTTCCCTTTTCGAACAACATTCTGAGGTCATGAAAGGCACTATATAAATGCAAGTCTTTCTTTTTGTTCAAAAATGGTAAGCCTTCTGACTTTCCTGGATGTTCCTTAAATACATCCATCTTCTAGCCTCTACTTCCTAGCAACCTGCACAGCAGTTGACCATCTTCTGAGAAGACTTAGCATGAGCAGAATGTCAGTCAAAGTGCTGTGGAGAATGGACCAGACCAGAAAGGGGGTTAGTAGGGTAAATAAGTATGGTTATGGAGATAGAGCCTGGGTGGGATTGGGGTCGGTGCAGATTTGATGGGTTGAATGGCCTCCTTCTGCACCGAAGGGATTCTATGATCTGTTCTACACTCTCCAAGCTTTCGCATGCTTCAGCATATCAATGGTTTACTCGTAACACCAATTTGCATTTATGTAGCACCTTTATCATAATAAAAACATCCCAAGGTGGTTCACAATGATGATGGTCAAACAAAATTTGGCACATAAGGAAATATTAGGACAGAAGACCAAAAGCTTGGTCAAAGTAATAAGTTTTAGGAAGCGTCTTAACAGGAGTGAGGTTTACAGAGGGAATTCTAGAGTTTACGGTCTATGCAACTCAAGGCAGTATCATCAGTGGTTAGGCAAAGGAACTGAGGGATGTACAAAAGACTAGAATTGGAGGATTGGAGTATAGAGATCTCAGAGGATTGTGCAGCCACAGGAGATTACGAAGATAGGGAGAGGCAAGGCCACTGAGAGATTTGAAAAAAAATTGAAATCAATGCACTGGTGGATCAATTTGTGACATTAAGAGAGATGTGATGAGGTACCATTTAAATAAATAAATCTTCCTTTCCCCACCTCTCCTGCATTGTGGTCCCGACCTTGTACTTGGTCTAACTTCTCTTTATGCTTGTTATGGTGATGAGGATGTTGGTACTGAGGACGGACAGCTTTTATTGTCTTTTGGATATTTCAGGTGAGGTTGTGAGAGGGAGGGATGTCAATGGAAAGAAAGAGAGAGATGTGTAAATGTTTGGTGAGGGGTGGGGTATGGGGGTCAGTTGTGTGTGTTGTAAATGTGTGTGGAAGGGGGGAGCTGGGGAGGAGTTGCAGAGCTCAGAGCCTTGGAAGATAACCCAACACTTTCTCATGGTGAAGGGAACAATGCATCAGGAGTCACATTTCATGATCCACACCAAAGCTGATTCCTACAGGGAGTCAAATGGAAAGATTATAATTCAACCCCCAGAGAGGTCACTGTGACCCAGATATTCAATGTGTAAAGATGCATTCTAATTCTTACAGTCTCTTTTACAGGGGTGGACTTTGGTGTTGAATACAATGATAGCATTGGAAGCAAAATCTAAAATGGCACAGTGGCACAATGGTTAGCACTGCTGCCTCACAGCGCCTGGGTTCAATTCCCAGCTTAGGTCACTGTCTGAGCAGAGTCTGCATGTTCTCCCCATGTCTGCGTGGTTTTCCATTGGGTGCTCTGGTTTCCTCCTACAATCCGAAAAACGTGTGGTTAGGTGGATTGGCCATGCTAAATTCTCCCTCAGTGTACCCAAACAGGCGCTGAAATGTAGCGACTAGGGAATTTTCACAGTAACTTCATTGCCGTGTTAATGTAAGCCTACTTGTGACGAATAAATAAACTTTAACTTCATAGCAAAGCTAATCTGACCCTTCAGAGTTGAAGTGGGTGATTCAGCAACATTACTTGTTTCTTTCTGGTTGACTGCTCATGTCTATATTAGCTGTACTGCATCCACTGTGGACAGTTTTCATCTCCATACTATAAAAAAGATCTGGAGGTACTGGCGAAGGAGCCAAAAAATATTTACTAAAATTATAGCAAAACAGAATCATATTTATCAGAAAGATTGAATGGGTTGGGATTCTTTTCTCTGACTAAGTGATGACCAAATAGAGGTCTTTAAGACAATGAAAGGATTTGATAGGCTAGCCATGGAGCAGATATTTCCACTTGGGGGCAAGACCAAAACTGGGACCCACCACTCTGACAAAGGGTCATCCACACTCAAAACATTAGCTCTATTCTCTCTCCACAGATGCTATCAGACATGCTGAGATGTTCTAGCATTTTCTGTTTTTGTTTCAGATTCTCAGATTCTATCATCCACATTATTTTGCCTTTACCCATAAATATAAGATGGTTACTAATAAATTCAATGAGAGATTCAGAAACAGAGAGAGAGTGGTGAGAACCTGGAACTCACCAAAGCAAGGAGTAGTGGAAGCAAACAGCATGAATTGAATTGAATTCATTCATTATTATCACATGTATTGGGATACAGTGAAAAGTAATTTTCTTGCAAGCTGTTACAGACAAAACCTACTGTTCACAGAGTGCATAGGGGAGAAGGAAAGGAGAGGGCGCAGAATATAATGTTGCAGTTACAGATAGGGTGAAGAGAAAGATCAAAAGAGATGTGTGATAGGACCATTCAAATGTCAGCAGGGAAGAAGCTGTTCTTGAGTCGGTTGGTACATATTTTCAGACTTCTGTATCTTTTTCCCTATGCAGGAAGGTGGAAGAGAGTATGTCTGGGGTGCATGGGGTCCTTAATTATGTTGGCTGCTTTCCCTGAGGCAGCGGGAAGTGTAGACGGAGTCAATGGACTGGAGGTTGGTTTGCGAGATGGATTATACATATGAGGGGAAGTTAGATAACCACCTGAGGGAGTAAGGAGTCGAAAGAAATGCTGATAAGAATAGGTGAACAGGGGTGGGGGAGGCTTGTGTGGAGCATGACTGTTGGGTTGAATGGCCTGTTACCGTGATGTAAATAATTTGTAATCCAGGTTCCAAGAATGCTCTCAGGAATGAAGAAATGAGTTCCGATTTACTGCACAATCAGTGTGCTAAGAACAAGGAAAGGCATTTGATGGTCAAAAATAGAAAACGTTCCATACATAAAGGTCAATGTTTCTCTACTCGGTGAACACACAAAAAAGCTCCCCCCAAATGGTTTAAAAAAAAACAAGTACCAATTCTGCATAATTAACATGGTATTATTTACAGATACAGAGGTTATGCAAGCAATTTTTCTAGATGATGAAGGAAAAAGCTTTGCTAATCCATTGAGATCTAGGTATAATGCAGTGCACTGAGTCACCAGTCGCTGACGTGTATTTGTGGCAAGTTCTGACCTATTTTTTTTTTAATGGTACCTTCAGTCTGTTAAGGAAAAATTAAACCCCAGAGCAATGAAAAGATAATTGGTCAGGCGGATTATAGAGTAATACTGCTCCCCATTTTGTTCATTGGCTCTTAATTTTTTAAGGCAATAAGGTGAAGAGATTCAATTCAGTTGTTCCCCGTAGAGAGCAATGATTTAGCAAAGATCCTTCACTGATAATGAGTACTAGCAGTAGCGGACAATTAGCATTGGTCTTCTAAAGCCATCACTGATACATATCAATAAAGAATATGAAAATAATAAACATTGATCAATTAAGTTGAAAGGATCTGGATCTGGTTACTCAGGGCTAGGTTACTATATTGGGTTTGGATTTATGCATTAGAGGCTAATGATCTGGTTTTCAGTTAACATATAATACTTTATTTAACCATTACCAGGCTCACCCCTATCTCCCTGGCAAAGCTCGCCCTGCCACTGGTCAACAAAGAGGACGAGCAATATCAGTACCAGAGAAGCTAATTGGATAGCTCTACTAAAGAGCCTGATGGATTGAATGGCTTTCTTCTGTGCTGTGTCATTCTATGATTCTATGAAAATCAATAATTTGTTTGCATGCATTCTCTTCATCAATAAGGAGAGTAGGCCTCCACATTCAACCAAAGCTCAATGTGCAATTTTGCCCACAACTCAAATATGGCCATCAGAAAGGAAGATCATCTATAAAGACCAACCATTCACCAACAAGGGTCATTCCCTCAAATGCATCTGCCCCCCAAAAAAGGCCAAGCCATGCCTCAAACTGCCCTGAATAAGCAGAGCTATCTTACCATGAAATTGGTCATCTATAAGTTGGTCTCCTGCACACATTCACGGCATTGTCACTCTTTCCTACTCCCAGCCTGCAGCCAAAATGGAGGTTTACTACTCTTCTCATACTCACTCTTTCACCCGGAAGGAGACCCTCCCAACACACACACACACACACACACAAATAACCAACAATGAGAAAACCTGTCCCTCCGTTCACTTGTTCCATCTTTTGTACAGCTGAACAATAAGCACAGCACTCAATCCAAGGCCAATTTAACCTTCCATAAATTGAACCCACAACCTCTAGGTTACTGGTCCCATACCCACTGTAACCTTTGGATGATACCTTTAATCAAGGCTCCATTTCCTGTTCAGTTGGATATCATTGGTCGCACAGATTATGCGAAGAAAATCAGGGAGCTCTCTGAAAACTCTTCCCATATCCTAGCCCATCAAAAAGAGTAAATAAAGATCAGCCGATCTTTTATCTCTGCTACTTGTGGGGGGTTGTTGGAGTAAAATGGCTGCTGTGTTTATTTACATACCAATAGTCATTGCACTCCAAAAGCAGCGTACTTTGAGAATTTCAACAAGGTATTAATGTGTTATATAAATGCAAATCTTTCTTTAAATCCTAGGTCCATCAGTTGCAGTGTATTTTGGATATTTTCCAATTTGTGAATTTAAAGTGATTTAATCCAACATGTCAGGTAACCTGAGAAAGCGATTACCAAGGATTTTGGGCAGAGCTGAATTATTTTAACCCACTACTTCCAGACTCTAATATCACTGCTCTAAGGCAAGTAATTGTTTGTATCATTTAACTAATCACCGTGTACTCAAATATTTGTCACCCCATTTCTAAGTGAGGTTATCTTTGGTTGGGTCACTGTCTGTGCGGAGTCTGCACGTCCTCCGCGTGTCTGCGTGGGTTTCCTGCGGGTGCTCCGGTTTCCTCCCACAGTCCAAAAGACATACTGATTAGGTGCAATGGCCATGCTAAATTCTCCTTCAGTGTATCCGAACAGGCGCCAGAGTGTGGCAACTAGGGGATTTTCACAGTATTTCAGTGTTAATGTAAGCCTACTTGTGACATTAATAAATAAATAAATAATGTAGTTTGGATTTGGAAAGGAAAAAAATAATTGCTTGTATTTATGTAGTGCTCTTTGTGACCTCATTATGTCCTATAGAATTTTGAAGGAAAGTAATTAGTTATTGAAATCAGGTCACTGTTGTAATGTCTGAAATATGGCAGGTAATTTGAACACAATAAGGTCCCACAAACAGCAATGTGATAACCAGATAATCTAATGTTTTAATGATGTTGGTTGAAGGATAAATATTGGCCAAAACACCAGGGAGGATTCCCCTGCTCCTCTTCAATTAATGCCATGGAATCTTTTCCATTCATCTAGGAAGGCAGATGGGTTGTCTTATCCAAAAGGTGGATAGTCTTTTTTTTTGCATAATCCTAGGACGCTAGGAGAACTCCACTATCATGAATAATGTATCAAGAAGCTTTTCAATCACAAAGACAAGAAAGAGAAAAAGAGCGAATGTGAATAAGACCATTGGAACCCAAATCTCCTCCTCTGACCTTGGGTAAAAGAAGGTAATGACTTGCGCTCTGGTCGATAGTGGACACTGACTTTATGGAATGGACTTTGCAAACGCTGTAATAGAAATTGAATGATCACTACTTGCCTGGGAACAAGGATATTTGTTTGCAGCTTTCATACAAAAGCACATGGAATGCTATTCCATAAATGCTGGCATTACACTCAGTCACCATAAACCTATGGCCCCAATCGTGGGAATAATGCACAAGTCCCCCTTGCTGCTCCTCCAATGTGTGATATATCAAGGTTCTAATAAGCTGGGATCGATCTCCTTTGAGCAATGAAGGTTAGGGGGAGATTTAATATAAACGTTCAAAATTAGAACTCAGGTACACAGTTTAAGAATAAGGCGTCTCCCATTTAAGAGGGAGATAAGAAGAAATGTTTCCTCTCAGATGGTCGTGCGTCTTTGGAACTCTCTTCCCTGGAGAATGGTGGAGGAAGGGTCATTGAATATTTTAAAGACAGAGGTAGATAGATTCTTGTCAAACAAGAGAGCCAAAGGTTATCGGGTGTAGGCAGGAGGTGGGGTTGCGATCACAATCAGATCAACCGTGATCATTTGAATGGTAGAACAGGCTTGGGGGGCCAAATGGCCTACTCGAGTTCCTAATTCATATGGTTGTAAAAGCATGCAAATCCTGACATATTAAACAAGGAGAAATAAAGAATAATGTGGCACAGTTTCAAAGAAAACCAGAGATCTCCCCCCTCCCCACCAGCCTACCCCCAATATTTATCTCTCTGTCAACACTGCTGAAAAACCTTTATCACACTGGTGGTTGTGGGAGTTTGCTATATGCAAATTGGCTGCTACATTAATTCTCTACATTAATTCAATGACCACATTTCGGAAATGCTTCATTGTCCGTAGAGTGCTTTAGGATATCCTGAGGTTGCGCAAAGTGCTGTAGAAATGCAGGTCTTTTTGAGTTGAGTTGGTGTTTCCAGGGGGCATTAGCCTGGTTTTGATATGGTGCAGTGGGGGCCACGGGGGTGCGACTGTAATGTAAACACATCCGTCAACAAACAATTCCTTTACATAACTCGTTCTCCAGCACCGGCCTTTGACACAAATCAAACGTGATCACAAGCGAACTCATAATTTGTGAATTGCCAGACACCGAATGATGGCATCTGAAACATTGGGATCACACAGGAAAAGGTTGGGGAGTTGTGGGGGAAGGAAAAATCAAAGAAAATGCTTCGTTCTTCAAGATTCATTCACCATCACCTGGCCAATCAAAGGCTTTAACATAAATGCAATAAGAAACCTAATAATAGCTCAGGGATATGAATATAGTGAGAGACGTTAAATATTAAAGACAACAGGGTTGGCTGATAATTGAGGAATAATGCATATTTGAAATATTCATGGATCTGTAATTGCGTCTGCGCCTCTATAAATTCATTTTACATTGACGGTAAAATACCGGAGACTCTTGTGCAGATCCATGGAAGCACTGATCTCAACAACTACTTGCATTTATAAAGCTCCTTTAACAAGGTAAAACACTCAAAAGAACTTCACAGAAACCTTATCACGAAATGTTTGACACTGAGCTACATAAGGCAATATGATGATGGGTAGCTTAGTATTAAGGATCATCTCAAAGAAGAAGAGAAGGTTAAGAATTGGAGAGGTTGTGGGGAGGAATTCCAGAGCTTAGGATGGCTGAAAGAATAGCCACTGACATTGAGGCAGTGAACACAGGGATGCACAGGTGGGCAGAATTGATGGAATGCAGAGATCTCAGAGGATTGGCCGGTTGTTGGAGGTTACAAAGATAGAGCCAGACAAGACCATGGAAAAAAGCAAATGACTGCGGATGCTGGAATCTGAAACCAAAAGAAAAAATGCTGGAAAATCACAGCAGGTCTGGCAGCATCTGTAAGGAGAGAAAAGAGCTGACGTTTGAGTCCAAATGACTCTTTGTCAAAGCTAAAAGATATAGAAAGTGGGAGATATTTATACTGCAGGGTAAGGGAAAGAAAGATGAGTCATAGCCACAGAAACCAGGGGAAAAGGCTGATAATGGCAGTCCACAGAGAGAATAAAGGGTGTGATTGGCCAAACGGCAGAGAAGCTAAGATCAGAGGATAAGCTGTGACAGATGAAGATGTGGGGGGAGAGGGGGAGTGGATGGGATAGAGGTCCATAGAAAGCTTTGAAAAAAAGGTTGAAAACTTTAAAATCAAGGAGTTACTGGAACAAAAGCCAGTGAGGTCAGTGAGCATAGGTGATGGATGCATGGGATTTGGTCCAAGTTAGGATATGGGCAACAGAGTTTAGGAAGAGCTCAAGGACAGAGAGTATAGAATCATAGACCCTTGTACAGTAGGATGCCAGTCAACCCAACATGCCGATACCAGTTTGTAGAGGTAACTGTTAAATTAGTCCGGCTCCCTTCTCTTTCACAAATGACTTGCAATTTTCTCCCTTTCAAGTATTTATCTGATTCATTTTGAATGTTACTATTTATTCTGCTTCCACCGCCCTTTCAGTACATTCTAGATCAGGACAACTTACTGTGTAAAAAAATTTCCTTCCAGTCCCTTCACCAATTACTTTAAATGTATGGGTTTAATATTACAGGGGGGCAGGTAGGTGAGGGGGGGGGGAAGGGGGGGGGCATCTCACCCACATCCTGCCCTCCCACCCCCTCGCCAAAAAATCAAACTTGGCATGGAGCCAGCCCGCTCTGCAGCCATAATGCGCTGTGAGAGAGCTAAACAAAGGCCAAGTCAGATCACTGCCCCTCACTGCGGAGGACGTCCTACCTGGGGGAGCTGCTGGCCAATAACTTTGATTAGCAGATTCATCAGTTCTGGCAGCACCAGGCGTGCATCAGCAGGCAGTGTGGAGGCTGCAACGAAGAACAAGAAGAAGGCCTAATGGATCTCCACAAACTGGTAATTCCGGTGTTTTGGTGAGGGAGGGTGTGGGCAGGTTAGGAAGGAGGCCAGTCAAGTGGGAGTGGTGGGTTTAAGGCTATAGATGGGTGGGAAGAAAGGGAGGGGCTAAATCTTGGTCGGGGGTGGGGGGGGGGTGCGGTGGCCACCCCACCTCCCTGTTGTGCAAAGGGCAGCAATGAAACATTGAATCTTTCCTTCTTTCCTGCCGTTTGAAGAATTTATGTAAGAAATTGGGCTGCCCACTTTTGCCCGACCATTCATGGTCGAACGCTTTATGGCGCAGGTAGAGTATTACCAAAGTCAATTGGCTTGGTATAAGCATAACTAATGCCCGATTACTTATTTAAATATGACAGGTGAGCTGCCAATTTCGCCATCCACCCATCCCCATATTGTGGGGGTAAGCTTGAGGATAGGTGGTGGATTTGGCATTGGCCATTTAAGTGCACCTCCATTGCAAACACACCCCCAGTAGGCACATGTAAAATGCAGCCCCAAGTTCTTTGGTTACTGATCCTCCTGCCAATTAAAGCAATTTCTCTTTATTTACTCTATTAAGACCATTCATCACTTCAAACAGCTGTGTTAAATCTCCCTGTGATAACCCACAGGACTTGCATGGGGAATCACTGATTGACCTCCCTGTAGGAATCATAGAATACGAACTCACTGGTGATTAGTAATTACCTTACCATTGGAGCTCATATACCAAGCCCTTTATAAAGCAGGCCCCTGAGTAGGTCCATCCTTGTATTGTCCTGGTTGGGACCTGTCTGCGCTCACCACAGGCTTGTGGGCTTTGCTTTATTTTATTTTGTGCAATAAAGCATTGTTCCTTTACAGCCAACTTCTGGAGTTATTCTACGCCCCTTAATCTTTCCTGTTCTAACAGTTATTCCAAATAACTCCGATCTCTAACTTAACTCCTGTCATCACTGGTCCCTTTTCATCCCAGCGCAGATTCCATCTGCAGCAACTTTGTATTTCTTGCGCCTTCATTAGCCACCATTGAATCCCAGGATGTTTGGGTCCCATAGACCAAGGAAGGTGTGGAGTTTAAATCTTTTTTGTTACCATTTTCTACCCTTGACATTACATTATCAATCCAAAGATGCCTCTTAATGTTGTATTTCCAATGGGACAAGATAAAGTGAAATTCATCAACCCTTCACAAAACCAGATAATTACAGTGCTCAGGGCAAAAGAAAAACTCACCCTAGCTTTTCAAATTCATGTTCGTTCTCAAATTTTGTTCAATGTAAGCTCTTTAATGTGCTTGAATCTCATAAGAGTTACTTCAATTTGGATTTAGCAGCTGCCATTTCAATCTGTTAATGTAAGGATGTGATAAAGTGGTCACTGTGGAGACCGACTATGGAACATTGACATTTCATATCCTTAAATTGACTGAATTAGCAAGGGCTGTGCTTAAGGAAAGGTTGTTTAAATTTAATCCTGCTGAATAAACAACTCTCTACAGTTCCACAATGAATAACCCTTAGCCCGCTGACTAAACAACAGCTGTGTACAGTTGCATCGTGAGTAACCCTTGCCTTACTGAATAAACAACTCTGGATAGTCACACAGTGAGTAACCCCTACCTTGCTGAACAGACAGTGACTATAGTTATGCAGTGAGTAATCCTTACCTTGCTGAATAAGCAGCAACTGTGGACATGTTTGCTTTCTGAGTTAACTGGTCCTCCATCATATATAACCCTTGACAAGTAGAACTCCGAGATTCTTTATAATGCTCTATTCCCCCGACAAACATGATTTCCCTCTTGGACAGTGCCGGACGGTCAACTTCAGGCATATATCTCCGTCGGAAACAATTTTCATTGCCCTCAGATTTTGTGCTCTTGCTTTTTGGATACGATTACTTAATGTACAAAGGATGTCCTAGGGCAGTATTGTTGAAATTATCCTCACTTCTTATAAATGAAAGTAAGAGTCTTGCCATGAATTTCTTTGATTTTCATTTTCTTTTATGTCATGCAAACCCTGTGGCAGAGTTCCCCTACAATTAGATTGTCCATTGACACATTTACTGGGCGTGCCCCAATAAATTTCACAGTGGCTGCTTTGCAAATTGAGCACCCAGGTTGGGGGAGGAGTGGGGGGGGGGGCGCAAGGATTGAATAAAGGCCCAAGGAACAAGGGGCCCCCCTAGTGCTGCCTGAATTGGCAAAAGTACATTTCAGAGTGGTAAATCTATATTCTCAATCTAAATTTGGTGTCAGCCTTGTATCAGTGGGTCTTTGCCCCTTCATAAATACTTTTCATGGGATGTTGACATCACTGGCAAGGCTGGCATTTGTTGTCCATATCTAATGGCCTTATAGAAGATAGTGGTGAGCTGACTTCTTGAATCACATTAGTCCATGTGGTGTAGGTACACTCAAGGTTCTGTTAGGTGTCCTTGTGTTTCTGACCCAACAACAGTGAAGGAGTGAGGGTAGGTTTCCTAATCAGGATGGTATGTGGCTTGGAGGAGAACTTAGAGGTGTTCCCATGTGCCTGTTGCTGTTGTCCTTCTACGTGATAGAGGTTGCAAGTGAGGAAGGTGCTATTGAAAGAGCTTTGGTGAGTTGCTATAGTGCATCATGTTGATGGTACACACTGCTGCCAATGTACGTTGGTGATTGAGGGTGTGAATGCTGAAGGTGATGGGTGCAGTGTGAATCAAGTGGACTGCTTTGTTCTGATTTGTGTCAAGTTTATTAAGTATTGTTGGAACTGCAGGCATCCAGGCAAGTGGAGAATATTCCATCACACTCCTGACTTAATTGTGCTCTGTAGATGATGGACAGGACTTGGGGAGTTAGAAGGTAGGTTACTGACCTCTGAATTCTTAGTATCTGATCTGCTTATGAAGCCAACATATTTATATTGCTAGTTCAGTTACATTTCTGATCAATAGTAACCTCCAAGATATTGATGATGGGAGATTCAGTAAGGACAGTTCCAGGATTTTGACCCAACAACAGTGAAGGAATGACGATATATTTTCATGTCAGGATAGTGAGTGGCTTCGAGAGGAACTTCCAGGTGGTAGTGTTCTCATGCATTTGCTGCTTGTCCTTCGAGATGGTAGTGGTCATGGATTTAGAAGTTGCTGTCTAAGGAGCATTGCTGAGTCCTGCAGTGCATCTTATAGAAGGTCCGCACTGCTGCTACTTTGCACGGGTGGTGGTGGGAGTGAATGTTTGTGGATGGAGTGCTGCTTTGTTCTGGATGGGGCCGAGTTTCTTGAGAGTTGTTGGAGCTGCTCTCATCCAGGCAAGTGAAAAATATTCCATCACATTCCTGACTTGTGCCTTGTCGATGATGGGCAGACTTTGGGGAGTCAGCAGTTTAATTACTTGCCACAGGATCCCCAGCCTCTGACCTGCTCTTGTAGCCACAGTATTTATATGGTTAGTCCAGTTCATTTTCTGGTCAATGGTAACCCCCAGGATGTTGATAGTGGGGGAGTCAGTGATGGTAATGCCATTGTGGTTAGATTTTCTCTTGTTGAAGATGGTCATTGCCTGGTACTTGTGTGGTGCGAATGTTATTTGCCACTTGTGCTAGATATGATTACAACCAGTAGAGAGATTTCCCCCGATCCCATTGACTCCAACTTTATTACGCTTCCTTGATGCCACACTTAGTCAAATGCTGCCTTTATATCAAGGGTAGTAAGTCACTCTCAACTCACCTTGAGAGAGCATTTTACAGTCAGTGTACTTCATTATGAGGGGCAGTACTGAGAGAGAGTACTGTGAGGGAGAGAACATCCCACTGTGAGGGAGAGAGCATCCCACTGTGAGGGGCAGTACTGAGAGAGAGCTTCACTATGAGGGGCAGTATTGAGAGAGAACTTCACTGTGAGGAGTGTTGCAATGTCAGAGTGACAACCATGGGGAATCATGCACTTTTGGAGGGTCTGAAGTGCCCTCTAATAGATGAGACATGAAACGATGGCCTTTGTTCTCCATGGGTCAACAATACCTGACATTTTTCCTCCATTGTCCTACACAGTCGCAGCATTCCTCTTTGCCACACCAAGCTCGTCACAGATAGTGGTTTGTGTTTTCCTTCATGGTCCTTTATGGTTCATTTCGAGTCATGTTTACAGAGACAAAGTGCACCTGTTGCTGGCCATCTTGCTGCCTGTTGCCTGGTCCCTTGTTGGAGTTGCTTCCCTGAAACCTTTGCCCCATTTCAGATTGTCTGTGGATTCTTAGCAGACAACATACATCCTGCAATATTTACATTACAGTGGATTAATTTTTCATTAGCTCCAACTCGAATTCCATCATTATATCCAGGTCAGTCGGGATTAACCTAATTTACATGTTTGTTGCAGAGGAGCTGATTTCCATTGAGAAAAGTCAGGCCGGAATTCTCCCAAAACAATTCTAATTCCCCAATTTGCTGGAAAATGGGGGTAAACCTGCTGTTCTTTTTAGCGCAATTTCTGGAAAGAATTTCCAGTGCTCTGTGCATCAGAGAGTGCCCTGACCTGATCCACTCTGAAATCAGATGGCGGGGCCTATTCCTGCCCGAGAGGCCGGCAGCATAGCGCATGTGTTGATCTGTCAGCACGGATGCACAGTGGTCCTGCACTGCTGGCCTCCCAATCGCTGGCCAGCCCCGCAACTCCCCATCGCTGGCCTTCTGACCCTCGCCCCCGCGCCCCACCCCCCCACCCCCCCCACCTCCCCCGCCTCCCCCCCACTCCCTGATCACTGGCCTCCTGGACCTACCGGGGCAAGCCTCGATGTCCCCCCACTCCCCCAGCCAGCTCCAACCTCCCTGATCCCCCCCACCCCCCCAAGCAGTCACGACCCGATTCCCCCCCCAGCAGCCCCAATGCAATCACCCAGCACCCAGCTGGCCAGCCCGGATCACCTCTTCCCACCCTCCCTCTGCTTGTGATCCCACCTCCACTGATTACCCCCAACAGGCCCACTCCCAATAGGTCCCGCTCCTCTGGCTCCACCCCCATTGGCACTGCCTGATGCCTGATGGGCAGTGCCAAGATGCTCCTTGGACAGTGCCAATTTGCCCCTTGGGAAGTGTCAGGGTGCCAGCCTGGCACTGCCAAGCTGACACTGCCCAAAGGGCACCCCCCCTTACCCCGACTTCCTGAAGGGGGCCTCCGTGGCCTCTCTTCCCTCCAGTGGAGTTGGGCTGCCTGTTCCCCATTAGTGGGGAGCAGTAGAAAGCCTCGCTGGAGTGGAATCACTCCTGGCGGAGCGGGGAGATGCTAGTGGGCCCGGAGACTTCAATCCCGTGCCCGCTAATGAAATGTAAATCGTGTTTTCCACACTGTAATCAGCGCTATGTCGATTTCCAGCACGGAGCTGATTACACTGGAAACCTTAGACTGGGAGACTCACGGAAAACGGCCTCCGCTGATGTCACCCGGCCCATTGTGCTGTGCAGCGGGCTGGGAGAATCGCCACCCCCCCAGACAATCGCAAACTGCCTTTACAATGACATAAGACTGATTTTTGCGATCTCCCAATATTTTCCGCTCCCATCTGCTATGACGCCTGCCGCAAATGGAGGTGGAGAATCTCGGCCTATGTCCTCGGTGTAACCAGAGTTTGTTATAGTGAAGTGCAAAATGTGAGTGGTGAAACTAGAAATCTTAATGGGTTTCAAGAAGGAGCTAGACAGGTTGTTGTGAAAAGATGGGATTCAGAGTTATTAGAAATGTAAAAAGAGAAATTGGATAGGTTGGAACGATGGCCTCAAAGGTACACTGAACAGGCAGGATAGATGAATCATAGGGAATACTGTGGATAGTATTATGGAGAGAAGTGGTCCAGAAGGGCCAAAGGGAAAACTGTGGATAGGTAAGATAGAGGGACCAAAGGGTCCAGTCATATTTCTAAGTTACTAGCTTCAGATTGTTCTTGTGGGTTGTTTTTTATATCAAATCATAGCACGGTGGTTAGCACTGCTGCCTCACAGCTCCAGGGACTCGGGTTCGATTCCCGGCTTGGGTCAGTGTCTGTGCGGGGTCTACATGTTCTCCTGGTGACTGCATGACATTCTTCCAGGTGCTCCAATTTCCTCCTACAGTCCAAAAGACGTGCTGGTTAGGTGCATTGGCCATGCTAAAAAATTCTCCCTCAGTGTACCCGAACAGGCGCCGGAGTGTGGCGACAAGGGGATTTTCACAGTAACTTCATTGCAGTGTTAATGTAAGCCTACTTGTGACACTAATAAATAATAAACTTAAACTTTAAATCAATAATTTGCTGTTTGTCTCTCTGTCACAAGCGATGCTTTGCTCTTGCAGCCATTACATACAGCCAGGCAAATAGCCTTGGAACCTTCTTTCTCATTGAAACTCCATTTTGTTTCCTTGACGATGTTTTTCTGTGCTGTATGACGGGGTCAAGAGGAAGTTTGTCTTACTCGAAGACTGTTAAGCCTACAAAATATTATGAAGCTGTCGGCAGCAAGTACGGAACCAAAGCTGAGCACAGTTGGGGATTAGGTGGAGTGTACAATATAGCCAGTAAATTAACACAGTCACACGAAGCAGAGATGTGTTTAGCCAGATACTTTAAAAATTCAAATTGCCTTTGGGAAGCTCAGTCTTAGTGTGCAGTTGGCGAGAGGCTGCGATGACAGCTGGTTCAGCATTTTAAATAGAGCCTATACGAGGCTGGCTCGGTGTAATTAAACTGGGTACTTAGGAAGTGGATGGGTATTTGCTCTTATTCTGAACTGACTGGAATGTGCTGATGCCCTTAATCTCTTGTGGTAGATAAGTATCCATCGCCACCCAAGCTGATGTATCAATTATTCAGAGTACCAATGACAACAAGGAGATCACTTTGTCACTCTTGTCATTAAATTAAAACTAACCTTAAACCTTTCGAACGTCGATGCGACCTTATCAAGTGTGCTTCAATTTCAAAAATTGCCTTGTCATCAAATCTTTCTGAACTGTATCAAAGCAACATGTATCTTAGGAAGTGCAGTGCCTAGCATAGAATCGGATTTAAGATATGCTAGCATGTTACTGAAAATTATCTGGAAACTGTAATTTCCATGGGATGCTTTGCATGGCTGTATTCCTAACTAAAGAGATTTCCTGTATCAAGAGAGCTCGGTGACAGTTCTGTAGCTGTCACATTTAGCTTACTGGTTAATTCTTCTTTAATTTGCTGACACTACAGACAGTTCAGAAATGAAACTGCATTAATCAAGTCAGCAGTGTCCCAGTACTCTCTCCTTTGAATCAGATGGGTTGCGGGTTCAAAAACCCTCCTCAAAGAGACATGTAGTCTGCATGCAATCTGGATTGCAATGCAGTACGGAGGGAGTGCTGCTGTGTTTGGTCTTTTGGATATCATGCTAAATCAAGACCCGCCCTCTCAGATAGTGCCAAAAATGCCCTGATACTATTTCAAAGTAGTGCAGGGGAGTTCTCCCTGATGCTCTGGTCAATATTTACCCCTCTACCAACCTCACTTAATAAGAACAGATTATCTCATACAATGTTATTTGTGGAAGCTTGCTGTGAATAATTTGGCTGCTGCGTTTCCTACATTACAACAGTGATGCACATCCAAACTACTTAATGGGCCATAATGTGCTTTGGAAAGTCCTCGGGTGAAGAAAAGGTATTGCATGAAGATTGCGTAAGTATAAGTCCTTTCTTCCTTTATAGAATCTGAATATTTATACATCAGGAAGTTCCCCATTACAATGTCATCAAGCATCTTTCAGAAAATCAAAAACCCCACGACTAAAAATGGTGTAGGACTGGAGCACATCCGGGGCAACCCGGTGGCACAGCGGTTAGCACTGCTGCCTCACAGCGCCGGGGTCCCAGGTTCAATTCCGGCCTTGGGTCACTGCCTGTGTGGAGTTTGCACGTTCTCCCTGTGTTTGCATAGGTTTCCTCCGGGTGCTCCGGTTTCCCCCCACAGTCCAAAAATGTGTGGGTCAGCTGGATCGGCCTTGCTAAATTGACCATTAGTGTCAGGGGGATTAGCGGGGTAAACACATGGGGTTACAGGGATAGGGCCTGGGTGGGATTGTTGTCGGTGCAGGCTCGATGGGCCGAATGGTTCTTTTTCTACTGTATGGATTCTATGTTTCTAACTGTTACCTTCTCAAGGGTTATTAGGATTTGGCAACAAATGCTAATGCTTGGCAGAGACACTCACAACCCATGAATGGACAAAAAAAAAACTGGAATTTTAAACATTTGCCCTCCCTTTTTCTGTTGGGATGGACAGGGTTAAAATTGGGCCTCAGGTGTTGACTTGTCACAGTCATTGAATCAACAGGGTAGGCAAGGCATTCTGGAAACCTGCTTCAAGTGAGAGCACTAAATTGCAAAGAACATGCAGTATCTTGTTTTAGGAGTAATTAGAATTATTTTTCAAGGATTGATTCTCCTGTGCCTGCAGTGTTACATTACAAGGTCTACAAGCTTAAGAAACAGACAATTAAGGATAGAATTGTCAGGCTAATGGGAGCAATGTGCATCAATGTATTTCTGTTTGCTGTAATATCTTTTTAAACTACGTCCTGGGACAGATAAGGTGAGCAAGCAATCTGTCACCATGTGGAGGATAAAGCACTTATTATGAATTCCAGTAATTTTCACCTTGGTTTGATTAGCTGTGCAGTCTACTGAAGATGTAAGATTGTTGCTTTAACCTTTACGGCTTCTTGATGAATGAGAGCTGATGGCATTTGGAACAGAAATATGTTTCAAAGATGCGGAAACTCCGATCGTGAATGGAACTATGAGAGCAAAAGCAAAGCAGAGCAAAACAGAAGAATAAAAGGAAATCTGTGCCACCAATAATATTCAGACATGAAGCTTGAAGGTAAAAGATAAAACAAAGAACTTGCATTTCTATAGCACCTTTCATAAGCCAAAGCACTTTAAACCAATGCAGTACTTTTGATATGTAGCCCCTGTTGTAATGGAGGAAATGCAGCCAATTTGCGCAAGCTCTCTCAAATAGCTCTGACCAGGTCATTTGTTTTAGTGATATTGGGGAATTTTAGTAAGAAGTCTCACAACACAAGGTTAAAGTCCAACAGGTTTATTTGGAATCACGAGTTTTCGGAGTGCTGCTCCTTCCTGAGGCTCATGGTTCCAAATAAATTTGTGATTCCAAGTAAACCTGTTGGACTTTAACCTGGTGTTGTGAGACTTCTTAGTGTGCCCACCCCAGTCCAACGCCGGCATCTCCACATCAGGAGAATTTTAGGGCTGAAAAGTATTGATCAGAAGATTGAAATCATGAACCCAGGTGTTGAAGGAGTGTATGATTCCTGTTGAGCAAGCTTTTGGTCACCTGCCTTTATGAGGGTTAGTGTCAAATTTTGTCTAAATAACAGAATCCTATAGTGCAGAAGGAGGTCATTCGGCCCATCGAGTCTGCACTGACCACAATTCCACCCAGGCCCTATCCCCATAACCCCCGCATTTACCCTAGCTAGTCTCCCCAACACTAAGGGGCAATTTAGCACGGCCAATCCACCTAACCCGCACATCTATGGACTGTGGGAGGAAATCGGAGCACCCGGAGGAAACCCACGCAGACACGGGGAGAATGTGCAAACTACACACGAACAGTGATCCAAGCCGGGAATTGACCCCTGCTTCCTGGTGCTGTGAAGCAGCAGTGCTAACCACTGTGCCACCGTGCCGCCCCTATTTTAAGGCTGAAAAGTATTGATCAGAAGATTGAAATCATGAACCCAGTATGATTCCTGTTGAGCAAATATTTTACAGCATTACAGCATTTTACTAACGGTGCCAAATAAATGCAAATTATTATTGTTTGTTTGTCAGGAATCTGTAAGTTGGCTCTTGCTTTTCCAACTTTTTTCCCTCTCTCCTGAAAGCCAGGAGCTGGTTACCAAGTGCTTTTTTAAAATTCATTCGTGGGACATGAGCAGGGTTGTCTGGCTATTGCCCATCCCTAGTTGCCCTGGAGAAGTTGGTGGTGAGCTGAGCGGCTTGCAAGGCCATTTCAGAGGGCAGTTGAGAGTCAAGCACATTGCTGTGGCTCTGGTGTCACACGTAGACCAGACTAGGTAAGGATGGCAGATTTCCTTCCCTAAAGGACATTGGTGAACCAAATGGGTTTTTTTTCCCGACAATTGACAATGGTTTCATGATCATCAGTAGATACTTAATTCCAGATTTTTAAATTGAATTCAAATTCCACCATCTGCCGTGGCAGGATTCAAACCCGGGACCCCAGAACATTGGTTGAGTGTTTGGATTAATAGTCTAGTGATAATGCCACTAGGCCATCGCCTCATATTAAAATAGCCAACAGATGCTCACCATCTGTGTTGAAATATATTGAAGTTGCAACACAGAAAGAGGCCATTCAATCCAACCAGTCAATGCTAGCATTTACCCTCTATTTTAATCGCATTTATCCACTTTCTTCCAAAAGCCCTTCCAACCCTTTTTCTTGTTGTGATGATCTGTGAGGAATAACTATTTGACTTCTGCTGGTGACTATGGAGTCATATCCTGGCAAGAATCTGCCCTCCCATGATTTGTGTTTGGAATTCAATGCTGGCAAGGCTGGCATTTTGTGCTTATTTCAAGCTGCCCTGAGGAGGTGGTGATGAACCTTCTTCTGGGTCTCCATATCATGATGATGCTCTCATGATGTTGTTTGCTGAGGAGTTCCAGAATGTTGACCATGAGACAATGGCAATGGCCAACACATGTCCAAGTCAGGATGGTGTGTGACTTGATGGGACTGAACCATTTCGCATCTGCAGGAAGTAGACTATTATTTACTTGACTCTTGAGAACGTTGAGTACATATGACTGAACCATACAGTCTGGAGGGGTCCAAGGTTCAATCCCAGTTCATGCTTAGTTGATCACAGCTAAGGAGATAGTTGAGGTGCCAAAGGTACCCTCGGCTCCTCTGGAAGAAGTAAAGGAAATTCAGGCAGGGTTCTCACTCCTTAATGCCACAGATAGATGTAATAGATCCTACAGAACTATTCAAACAAGAGAAACTGAGTTTTCCCAGGTGTCTTGGCCAACATTTATTCCTCAATCACCAATTCCAAAACTATGATCTCAAATGTTAACTCTACTTTGCTGTCCATTGTGGTGCCTTAGCTGCTTGAATATTTCCAGCATTTTCTATTTTTATTTTACATTATCTTCTCACTTACTGCCGGTTGCGGGATCTTGCAGTGTCCAAATTGGTGATATTTTTGCTAATGTTGCAGCAATTACTACACTTTAAAATGTGGCAATGACTGTGGCATATTTTGAAAGGTACTGAGGGTGTGAAAGGCACTAAACACATGCATGCTGGATAGTTTCTGGATAGCAGCTCAGAATAAGGTCAGGCCATGTTGATTGCAATGTCTGGCTCACACAAAAATATTAGCAACTTGGATGAATGAAGAGGGAATTGGGAAGTTGAAGCAGCGTATCTCAAAATGTCAAGCGCTTAGGCTACATCTTGTGCGCATAAGGTAGAGTCCCTCCCAAATGTTCATCTATTAACATAATTTTGAATGGGAGGGGACTGATTAAAGACAGAACAAAGCAAACTTATGTTAAACATTATGCAGTCTAGAGTCTTGTGGATAGATGGGATGTAGCCTCTAAATATCATAGGAACATAGGAATAGGCATAGGCCATTCAATCCTTGAGACCTGTTCACCTATTTCATTTGGTCAAAGTTGGCCTGTACCTTAACTTCATCTTGATTCCTTATTCCTAAATATCCTTACCGTATATAGATCTTAGTTTTGAAATGTTCTGTTGCCCTCATCCTCAATAGTGTTTTGGTGGAGAGAATCCCAGCTTTCCACCACCCTTTATGTGGCAATGCATCCTGACATCACTAGACCTAAGTAAAGCTACATTGGCCTTGGAAAGGTGCAGTGCAGGCTCACTAGAATGCTACTGGGGCTAGAAAGATTTAATGATGAGGATTATTTGCAAAGACTAGCTTTATATTTCCTTGCCTTTCGATGTTTTGAGGAGTTTTTTTTTATTCACTCGTGGGACATGGGTGTCGCTGGTTGGCCAGCATTTATTGCCCTTCCCTAGTTGCCCTTGAGAAGGTGGTGGTGAGCTGCCTTTTTGAATCGCTGCAGTCCATGTGCTGTGGGGTGACCTACTATGCCGTTAGGGAGGGAATTCCAAGATTTTGGGCTAATTAAGATGTGTGAGGTGATTTAAGGATTTCATAGGGTATATAGGGGCGACATAACCTTACAATTAGAGCTGGACCTTTCGTAGGCTGATATCAGGAAGCAAAATTTCACAAAAGGAGTGGTGGAAATCTGAAACTCCGGCCGGAACTCTACCACCTCGCCCGCCACGGGATCGGAGCGGGCGAGATTTGTAGAACAAAATCTCCGTTGGCACCGGGCGGGATTTTCCAATCTCGCCCGAGCGGGGTTGTAAAATCCCGCTCTTCCGAAGGAAACTGTTCAGTCTAGGAGTCAACTAACTATTTCAGAACTGAGATTGATAGGTTTTTGTTAGGTAAGGGGAATAAGAAATACAAAACCAAGGTGGGTATAAAGTTAGGAATCAGATCAACCACAATCTAACTGAATGGCAAAACAGGCTCAAGGATCTCAACGACCTTCTCGTCTTCTTGTGCTTTGAAAATTAAGCCAAGGGACGTGGAAGTTTCAGACACAAATGATTAAATGAAAATCCAAGGCAGAAGTGCCCAATTGGAGGTTTACAATGAGGCCTCCGTCATTCTGATCTGGCAGCTTGACTCCTTCTCAATGTCAAGACAGAGCCAGTTACCAAGTTTGATGCTATCACTCCCTCGCTCAATCTTAAGCTTTCTGAAAGGGGCTGCTAGGAATGATTTTTTTTTCTCTGTTGTGAAAGACCAAAGTCCAAAGCACATCACCAACCTTAAAGGGATACAAGAGACTAATTGAGAGCTAAAACGTGAACACTGTAGAGTGAGTGAGGAGCGTGGAGTATTCCAGAAAGCTATCAGGGCAAAAAATGAATCCAAAGTGCCAACGTCCGCTGGTGAGCATATGATAAAACTGTACATTGCCAGCCTATGATGATTTGCTCATTAACTTTAATGGATAGAAGATTATGGCCTGAGGTTTTTACCCCATAGATGTTGAAGTGCAGAAGGAGGCCATTCTGCTCTTCATGACTGTGTCAGTGCTAGCTTTATAACTGGCAGTATTCACATTAATCCCATTTTCAGGTATTGTGGATTGCCCAGTGCAAAGGTTCAGTTTGGTTTCTCTTTATGGTACATTCATCTGAGGCCCTGGCTACCCCCTTTAGTTGGACTTAAAAGATTCTTAAAAGAGGAGAGGTTGGAGAAACTTGGTTTGTTCTCACTGGAATGACAGAGGTTGAGGGGTGACCTGATAGAAGTCTACAAGATTATGAGGGGCATGGACAGAGTGGATAGTCAGAAGCTTTTTCCCAGATTGGAAGAGTCAGTTACTAGGGGGCATAGGTTTAATGTGCAAGGGGCAAGGTTTAAAGTTGATGTACGAGGCAAGTGTTTTACACAGAGGGCGGTGGGTGCCTGGAACTCGCTGTCGGGGAAGGTAGTGGAAGCAGATATGATAGTGACTTTTAAGGGGCATCTGGACAAATATATGAATAGGATGGGAATAGAGCGATATGGTCCCCGGAAGGGTAGGGGGTTTTAGTTCGGTCGGGCAGCATGGTCGGTGCAGGCTTGGAGGGCTGAAGGGCCTGTTCCTGTGCTGTAATTTTCTTTGTTCTTTGTTCTTTGTATTCTGTGGCAGAACTTCAAAAAGAGCAGGGAAATTCTCACCAGTGTCCTAGCAAACATTTATTTCTCAAGTAAAACAGATGATTTGTGGGACCTTGCTGCGTGCAAATTGACTGCTGTGTTTGCTTAAAAGAGTGACCATAATTCAAGAGCTTTCAATGGTTTTAAAGTTCTTTGGGGGACCTGATTGGTTCTTTATAAATGCCAGCTGAGGGAAAGTGAAGTGTGCTATATATTGAAAGGAAAACAGACAACATCGTACTAAACTAACACAGCTGACAATGTAGTGAGTGATTCAAATTGAAAGAGACTGAGAAGTTTCAGTACATTCAACACTAATTATCTTGAACCCAAATCAGAGCAGCAATCAAAAAAGTCAATTGGATTTCAGAATCACATAGCCCAAAACGGTAGCGTATGAGATAATGATCCAACTAATCACCTTGACCACTGCATCCAGTTCTGGTCATCAAGGAACATATAATCAGTGGGGGAAGTGCAGAGAAGTGCCACCGGGCTTATTCTCAATGTCAAAAGTTATGAATAAAGACTGGGCAGACTTAGGTTGGATGATAAATACCGAAGGGGTGATATTGTGGAATTATATAAATTTGTTAAAGGTATTGAACAAAACAAACCAGAACATTTGTCTTAAATTTGGAGATAGCAGCATTTATACAGCAGTATGTTTGTACATTTGGCGATAACAGTATTTATACACTATACAGTATTTATGCAGTGATTTAACATTGTAAAACATCCTGCTTCACAGGAATGATTATCAAATAACATTTGACACTGCCACAAAATGTGATATTATGTCAAGCTTAATTAGGCCTGAATTTGTCTGGGTGGGTAGGTGTAAAATTGGGTTGAATGGCAAGGCAGGGGGCCATGTCCATCACTTCCCCACCTCCACTGGAAGAGTCATTGGCCAGTGGTCAGTGGCCTGTCTTGGGTCAGTTGAGGCCTAAAGTGGCCAATCAATGGTATCCTGGCATCTGGTTATGGGTTAGGGCGAGGGCTGTCCCAGCGAAAGAGCAACCCCTGCTTGTAACCAACCCCCCCACCTCCCCCCGATCTCCCAATCATGGTCGCCCCCTTTACCAGGCCCTGCCTCTGTTCCACTTGCAATTCAGCTTGCAGTGGCGATCCTTGTTGGCGACTGGCTACAGGCCCAGCAGTGATCCCTGCTCCCAGTGTTGCTGCTGGAACTGGAGAACTCTGGTGCTCTGATTGGCTGGCAGTTCGTGGAAGCGGCACATTCTCCCACATGGGGGTGGAAACCATGACCCCAAGAGGTTAGCTGCCTGACCACCTTAAAACTCAGTCATGGCTTAACGGGCTGGCAAGGCAGACACCAACCCTGACATTTCAGCTGGCAGGCAGAGCCACTGCCTATGTGAAATATCCGGCGCTTGGTCAAAGAGGAGGGTTTCAAGGATCATCTCAAAGCAGGAGGGGAAGGTGCAGAAGCAGGGAGGCTCAGCAAAGCAATTACAGAATGTGGGACCCCAGGAAGCTGAAGCCATGGCCACCAATGATGGAACGATTAAAGTTGGGGATGCACAAGAAGTCGGAATTGGACGCGTGTAGAGATTTCGGAGGGTGCTAGGTCTGGAGGAGATTACAGAGTTAGGCAGGGGCAAAACCTTGGTGGTGTTTGAATATAAAAATGAGCATTTTAAAGCTGCGGTAGGTGCAAACTAGCGCTTGATAATGTTAGCACTGATAGCACTCTTTGTTCCACAGGAGCAGGCTGAGGGTAAGGGAGCTGTTTGTGCATATTATTTATTTATTTATTTTTCAGTTAAATTAGTGAAAAAAATCAGAGGTTTTGTTTCAAAACAGGAAGTAGGCCCAGCAGCAGCCTGGGAAGGTTTTGGAGGGTTTAAAAGTAGGCCGCACCTTTGAGCGGGCAGCGTCGTTAGCGGGCAGCAGAGTGAGCAGGGAGCAGAGTGAGAGCTGAAGGGCTTTGGCTCAAAACGGGCTTCGGCGAGAACAGGCAGAGGCGAGAGTAGGTTTTTTCTTTCCCAGAAAGTTTATTCTTGTTTTTCCCCAGACTAAAAAAAAAATGCCAGGCAGGATGTTGGAATGCCCCTCTTGCAGGATGTGGGAGATCAGGGAGACCTCCGGTATCCCTGACGACAGCACCTGCAAAAGATGCATTCAGCTGCAGCTGCTAGCAAAGCGTGTTAGGGAACTGGAGAAGGAGCTTGATGACCTCCATCTAATTCGGGAGAATGAGAAGTTTATAGACAGTAGCTTTAGGGAGATAGTTACACCTAAGCAGCAGAGCACAGGTAATTGGGTTACTATAAGGAGAGGAAATGGCAGTGTGAAAGGACAGGCAGAGCAGGGTTCCCCTGTGGCCATACCCCTCCACAACAGGTATACTGAATTGGATACTGTTGTGGGAGATGCTTCACCGGGGACAAGCTGCGACAGCCGGAACTCTGATACTGCGTCTGGTTCTACAGCGCAAAAGGGTGGGATGAAGAAGAGGAGAGCAGTAGTGATAGGGGACTCGATGGTCAGAGGTACAGACCGGAGGTTCTGTGGTCGGGACAGAGACTCCCGCATGGTTTGTTGCCTCCCAGGTGCCAAGGTCAGCGATGTCTCTGATCGCGTGCACAGCGTTCTAAAGTGGGAAGGTGATCAGCCAGATGTCGTGGTACACGTCGGTACCAATGACGTGGGAAGGAAGAGTGAGGAGGTCCGAAAGAGTGAGTACAAAGAGCTTGGAAGGAAGTTAAAAAGCAGGACCCCGAGGGTAGTGATCTCAGGATTGCTACCTGAGCCACATGCCAGTGAGGGCAGGAGTAGGATGCTTGGGCGGATAAACACATGGCTGAGGAACTGGAACAAGGGGACCAATATACTTGCAGGGAGATTTGCTAGTGTTATTGGGGAGCGTTTAAACTAGATTTGCAGGGGGGTGGGAACCAGAGTGCCAGAGCAGATAGTGGAGCAGGGGTAAAAAGACAGGTTAGTTCAAGCAAAATCACAAATGGAAGGGTAGAGTGTGGTGGAAATAATTTTTTGAGGTGTGTCTATTTCAATGCCAGGAGTATTGTGGGGAAGGCAGATGAGCTGAAGGCGTGGATAGACACGTGGAAATATGACATTATAGCCATGAGTGAAACTTGGCTACAGGAGGGGCAGGACTGGCAGCTCAATGTTCCAGGGTTCCAATGTTTCAGGCGGGATAGAGGCAGAGGGATAAAAGGTGGGGGGGTGGCATTGTTGGTCAGGGAAAATGTTACAGCGGTACTCAGGCAGGATAGATTAGGGAGCTTGTCTACAGAGGCCCTATGGGTGGAGCTGAGAAACAGGAAAGGTATGACCACATTAATGGGCTTGTATTATAGGCCACCCAATAGTCAGCGAGAATTGGAGGAGCAAATCAGCGGAGAGATAGCTGACAACTGCAAGAAACACAAAGTTGTGATAGTAGGGGATTTTAATTTTCCACATATAGATTGGGACTCGCATACTGTTAAAGGTTTAGACGGGGTAGAGTTTGTAAAATGTGTTCAGGAGAATTTTCTACATCAGTATATAGAGGTGCCAACTAGAGACGATGCGATATTGGATCTCCTATTGGGAAATGAGTTAGGGCAGGTGATGGATGTGAATGTGAGGGAACACTTTGGATCCAGTGATAATAATGCCATTAGTTTCAACCTGATCGTGGATAAGGATAGATCTGGTCCTCGGGTTGAAGTTCTGAACTGGAAAAAGGCCAAATTTGATGAAATGAGAAGGGATCTGGGAAGTGTGGATTGGCACAGGCTGTTCTCTGGTAAGGATGTAAATGGAAAGTGGGAGGCCTTCAAAGGAGAAATTTTGAGAGTGCAGAGTTTGTATGTTCCTGTCAGGATTAAAGGCAAAGTAAATAGGAATAAGGAACCTTGGTTCTCGAGGGAGATTGTAACACTGATTAAGAGGAAGAGAGAGTTGTATGAAATGTACAGGCAGCAAGGAACACATCAGATGCTCGAGGAGTATAAAAAGTGCAAGAAGCTACTTAAGAGGGAAATCAGGAGGGCTAAAAGAAGACATGAGGTTGCTTTGGCAGACAGAGTGAAGGAAAATCCAAAGAGCTTCTATAGGTATGTTAGGAGCAAAAGGATAGTGAGGGATAAAATTGGTCCTCTTGAAGACCAGAGTGGTAGACTGTGTATGGAACCAAAAGAGATGGGGGAGATACTAAATGGTTTTTTTGCATCCGTATTTACTGAGGAAACGGGCATGGAGTCTACGGAAATAGGGCAAACTGGTAGGGAGGCCATGGAACCTTTACAGATTAAAGGGGAGGAGGTGCTCGCTGTCTTGAGGCAAATCAGAGTGGATAAATCCCCAGGACCGGACAGGGTATTCCCACGGACCTTGAGGGAAGCTAGTGTTGAACTTGCAGGGGCCCTGGCAGACATATTTAAAATGTCAGTATTCACGGGGGAGGTGCCGGATGATTGGAGGGTGGCTCATGTTGTTCCGTTGTTTAAAAAAGGTTCCAAAAGAAATCCGGGAAATTATCGGCCAGTAAGTTTGACATCGGTGGTGGGCAAGTTATTGGAAGGTGTGATACGGGATAGGATCTACAAATATTTGGATAGACAGGGACTTATTAGGGAGAGTCAACATGGCTTTGTGCGTGGTAGGTCATGTTTGACCAATCTATTAGAGTTTTTCGAGGAGGTTACCAGGAAAGTGGATGAAGGGAAGGCGGTGGATGTTGTCTACCTGGATTTCAGCAAGGCCTTTGACAAGGTCCCTCATGGGAGGTTAGTTAGGAAGGTTCAGTCGCTAGGTATACATGGGGAGGTAGTAAATTGGATAAGACACTGGCTCAATGGAAGAAGCCAGAGAGTGGTTGTGGAGGATTGCTTCTGTGAGTGGAGGCCTGTGACTAGTGGTGTGCCGCAGGGATCGGTGTTGGGTCCATTGTTGTTTGTCATCTATATCAATGATCTGGATGATAATGTGGTAAATTGGATCAGCAAGTTTGCTGATGATACAAAGATTGGAGGTGTAGTGGACAGTGAGGAAGGTTTTCAAAGCTTGCAGAGGGATTTGGACCAACTAGAAAAATGGGCTGAAAAATGGCAAATGGAATTTAACGCAGACAAGTGTGAGATATTGCACTTTGGAAGGACAAATCAAAGTAGAACGTACAGGGTAAATGGTAGGACTCTGAAGAGTGCAGTTGAACAGAGAGATCTGGGAATACAGGTACAGAATTCCCTAAAAGTGACGTCACAGGTGGATAGGGTCGTAAAGAGTGCCTTTGGTACATTGGCCTTTATAAATCGGAGTATCGAGTATAAAAGTTGGAGTGTTATGGTAAGGTTATATAAGGCATTGGTGAGGCCGAATTTGGAGTATTGTGTACAGTTTTGGTCACCTAGTTACAGGAAGGATGTAAATAAGATTGAAAGAGTGCAGGGAAGGTTCACAAGGATGTTGCCGGGACTTGAGAAGCTGAGTTACAGAGAGAGATTGAATAGGTTGGGACTTTATTCCCTGGAGCGTAGAAGATTGAGGGGAGATTTGATAGAGGTGTATAAGATTTTGATGGGTATAGATAGAGTGAATGCAAGCAGGCTTTTTCCGCTGAGGCTAGGGGAGAAAAAAACCAGAGGGCATGGGTTAAGGGTGAAAGGAGAAAAGTTTAAAGGGAATATTAGGGGGGGCTTCTTCACGCAGAGAGTGGTGGGAGTGTGGAATGAGCTGCCGGATAAAGTGGTAAATGCGGGGTCACTTTTAACATTTAAGAAAAACTTGGACGGGTTCATGGATGAGAGGGGTGTGGAGGGATATGGTCCAAGTGCAGGTCAGTGGGACTAGGCATAAAATGGTTCGGCACAGACAAGAAGGGCCAAAAGGCCTGTTTCTGAGCTGTAATTTTCTATGGTTCTATGGTTCTATCAGGAAATTCATCTTCACACAGACTAATGGACATATGGAATCAATGCCCAGATTCAGCAGTGAAAGTAAAAATCCTACAATGATTTAAGAAACAATTGGAAGCTACAATTGTGAAGGCTTCTTATTATCTTTCAGGCTGGGTGAATTAAGATGGGCCACGTTGCCTCCCTCATCTTGAATGACCTTGTGATCTCCTGGTCAGAGGTAAATCAGGGAGAAACTTGAACAATGTTTAAGAAGGGATGTAAGCCAGGCAACTCAAGATAAAAGCTGGAATTCAACTGAGAGTTCGACTGGTATTTGTAGAATTTATGATGTCATAGAAACGCACGATTAAATTACAGCCTGTCACTCAGCTGCAATTCCACTCAACAAGAATGTGGGAATCAGAAAGGCCATCCAGCTTCCTTTGTCAATCCAGGCCCAGCGATCGGCAAACATTCCTCGATGCTCCAGGTCTACGACACCTTATTTAGTATTAATTACACAAAATTCATTTTTAAGGATGTCCCCGGGTGTATGAGTAAGGAGTTGAAAACTCAGAACTCAGATAGGTCTCAGCAAGACATGATATGAATGAATCCATTGCTGGATCAGCCTTGACCTTTCTGACTTTGGGGCTGTGTTACCTGGGAAACAAAATGTGCTGTGTAGTAAAAAATTCATGACCAGCTTTCTGTGAACTGTATTCCATCTTTTTTTAATAAGCAATTTTATTTATTTTTTCACCCCTTCATCTTTTAAAAATTTCAGTCCCACCACCTTGTACAGTCAAGCACATCAGAAAATGCCAACGTACAATCTATTCCGAGGCCATTACCATCGAAATGTTAGGGTTGCCAACTCTCCAGGATTGCCCAGGGAGTCTCCAGGATTTAAAGATTAGTCCCAAGGACACTGCAGCAATAAAAACACTTTGAAGAAACTTGCTGGCAATAATTTTAAATGATTTACAATTATCGTTCAACATTTTTATTTACTGTATTAGTGATAAAAATATTGAAAGGTCTGTCAAATGTCAGTGAAAAATCATCCCATTGGATAAGGAGAGCTATTTATTTTCTGATTAGATGTGGGAAGGCATTGTGAGGATGGACGGTTTGGACAACCAATGGTGCGACTGTGGGTGAGGGGAGCGAGGCTGCTTGGAGGTAGGAGGTCTTGGAATGAAACCTCCAAAAATATGTCCAGCAAGAGTAAACAACCCTATGAGTGCATAGTGAAGGACGCACCAAGGGTCAACAAGAGCAGAGTGGTTTAGGGTGGAAATTTCAGAGGTTGGTCACCTAGTCATCTTCATCATCCTGATCTATCCCGAACAGGCACCGGAGTGTGGCAACTAGGGGATTTTCACAGTAACTTCATTGCAGTGTTAATGTAAGCCTACTTGTAAGGCACTAATAAATAAACTTTAAACTTTAAACTGAGAAGAATCACTGGCATGTTTGCTGTACCCGGCCCATGCTGTGGTTTGTTATGGTTATGGTTTTGCCAATCATGGGATCGTGATAGTAATGCACAAGAGGCCAGAAACACCTCAAACGACTGTGTTTGGATAAACTGCAGCTTTCAAATGGCCACAGAACTGAAACCGAAAATCCTAATCTAATTTTAAAAATATCTTGTTTTCTCCTTTCTTTTTGAGTTTTGCATTTCTCTTGTTATTTCCTTTGATTCATTCTTGTCAATGAATGCCAGTGAAAGCTATCCCTAAAAGATGTGGATAATGACATCTGTTAAGTGGCCACAGATGGCTTCAGTGGAGAGGTACGGTGTGGTTCATTCTGTGACACGCTCCTTGATTGGTATGCTGAAGATGTGCTTACTGATGTCTGGGCCCGTTGGGCAGAACTCTCCTATTCTCTTCCCAGGGTTTCACAATGGTTTGCTGAGCACAACCCGGTGTCCTAAAGGGGAGCTGAGTTGTGAGGTGAAGAGATAAAGGAGCTTCATGTCTCCTCTGATTTAGAAGGACACCACTTGTGATGAGCTTATTAAGGGTGAGAATCTTGAGGCCCCAGAGGAAGAAACCATAGCCTGGGCCAGGTACAGCAAACATGCCAGTGAGATTCTTATAGTGACAGTTCCAGGATGATGAAGATGACTAGCTTGTACAAGCTTCTTTCGCCTGTGCCCTCCATGCAGATTCAATATTAACACCTTCTTTGTTATCCTCAGCATCTCGATGAAAGACTTTAATTTCAGAATGACTAGTCATAATCATGCATTACAATGGTCTCATCTTTGGAAAGCTAGCCAGTCACTGGAGCAGAACTCCACCTGTGTACACTGTGAAGAAATTAGACATGGTGCAGTCTTTTCAAGCATCGCGCCAACATTTCACTGCATATGGCAACCTTCAAGAGGCAGGAGCAGTACTGCAAACCTCAGTGCACTCATGGCAGTGTACCTGAGATATTGCGCGGCACCTCAAAGAGGACAATTATCAATCACTGGCTTTCACATGAACATCTGAGCACTGATCTGAATCCGACTGCAGTATCTCTCCACAGGCCATTCCACATACAAGAATAATGTTCTGGCCTCCACCTCATACTGAATCCCCAGCCTGAGGTCATTGTTTAGGTTGCAGTGATCAGTCCCTTCCAGTTATGGATACGAGACTGCGAGTCAGGTCAGCTTTGTGCACACGCAGAGAACTTCAGCAGCATCATCATCTGATCATTGACAAACACTCAGTCTTCATATGGAGCTTCCCGAGTTCACCTCCAGCATTGCCCTAACATCTGTGGCCCAGAAAATGTCGGCACTGCATTTAGGCATTACTTATTTCGTTGATAACAAAGACCACCAATCAGGAGTACTGGAGCTTCGATCTGATCCCATTTGGGATTTCCACATTTTCATTCCAGCAGTTTCAGATATGCATCAGGAAACCTGGGATACTGATGATACTGTCACAGTCAGATAACCATGTTGATTGCTATTGGAGAGCTAGCTCAGGGATATGTCACGTGAGCCAGAATTTCAAGTCCAAAGCAGCATCCTCCCATTTAATATCTAGCATCAGGAGTCGAGACACACGTCACTAATCTCTCTTGTGGCTACATAGCAGACATTTCAGGAGGTACCGAGTGCTAGCTCGGTCCATAGCTCTCCATCATGCAGGTGGAGATTGGGGTGATGTCTAGCTATACACACAGTCACGACGTCACATGTCACAATGAGTGCCTAAGATCCCTAACTATTATGTGAAATGTTTTCCACACTGAAGCCTGACAGACATTAGATGGAGGTCATTGAAAGATACATTGAGTTAAATGGACTCCGATGCAGGTCACCATTTTTTTTAATTCATTCATGGGACATGGGCATCACTGGTTGGCCTTGTTCAGAGGCAGTTGAGAGTCAACCACATTGCTGTGGCTCTGGAGTTTCATGTAGGCCAGACCGGGTAAGGACGGCAGATTTCCTTCCCTAAAGGACATTAACGAACCAGATGAATTTTTCTGACAATTGATCATTGTTTCATGGACATCAGTAGATTCTTAATTCCAGATATTTTTTATTGAAGTCAAATTCCACCATCTGCTGTGGCGGGATTCGAACCCAGGTTCCCAGAACATTAGCTGAGTTTCTGGATTAATGGTCTAGCGATAATACCGTTAGGCCATCACCTCCCCTAAACCAGATATGTGGATGGGGCCTCACTGACTTGTTGGAAAACCCCAATCTCACCTTTGGCGCAGGAAAGGTCCTTGCCATCCAGCTGTCCCACCTGCTCCTCAAAGGTGAGTGACCTGAGCTCCAGCATCCCCCCCTCCTGTCTGGGATCTCTACCCATTGCTGTGAGGAATCATTTCCTGCATAAAGACAGATGGACAGATCGATCTGATTTGATTTGATTTGTTATTGTCACATGTATTAACATACAGTGAAAAGTATTGTTTCTTGCGCGCTATATAGACAAATCATACCGTTCATAGAGAAGGAAACGAGAGGGTGCAGGATGCAGTGTTACAGTCATAGCCAGGGTGTAGAGCAAGATCACCTTAATGCAAGGTAAGTCCATTCAAAAGTCTGACAGCAGCAGGGAAGAAGCCGGTTGGTACATGACCTCAGAATTTTCTATCTTTTTCCCGACGGAAGAAGGTAGAAGAGAGAATGTCCGGGGTGCGTGGGGTCCTTAATTATGCTGGCTGCTTTGCCGAGGCAGTGGGAAGTATAGACAAAGTCAATGGATTGGAGGCTGGTTTGCGTGATGGATTGGGCAATATTCACGACCTTTTGTAGTTCCTTGCGGTCTTGGACAGAGCAGGAAAGGAGAGACTGCAGAATGTAGTGTTACAGTCCATTCAAAAATCTGATGGCAGCAGGGAAGAAGCTGTTCTTTGTGTCGGTTGGTCTGTGAGCTCAGACTTTTGTATCTTTTTCCTGACGGAAGAAGGTGGAAGAGAGAATGTCCGAGGTGCATGGGGTCCTAAATTATGCTGGCTGCTTTGCCGAGGCAGCGGGAAGTGTAGACAGAGTCAATGGATGGGTGGCTGGTTTGAGTGATGCGTTGGACTTCATTCACGACCCTTTATAGTTTCTTGCGGTCTTGGACAAAGCAGGAGCCATACCAAGCTGTGATACAACCAGAAAGAATGCTTTCTATGCTGCTTCTGTAAAAGTTGGTGAGAGTCATAGTGAACATGCCAGATTTCCTTAGTCTTCTGAGAAAGTAGAGGTGTCGGTGGATTATGAGGAGGATGGATGCCAACCATGTGATAAGCATGCCTCCCTGCTGTGTGTGCTGAGCGAAGCTCTAAGGGCTGGAAGTGTGACTTGTGCAGGATGTGAGATGATGGTGTGAAAGTGTGTGTGAGAGAATCAGTGATGATGTCCTATGTGCTGGTTGTGTGTGAGATTCCTGTGGAGTGCAACCCTGAACACCTGATGACATTATGAGAGTGAGAGTTGAGATCAAGGAGAAGGTTGACTTACCCTGGTGGAGCGGATTATTCATCCTCTTCCTGCTCATTTAGTGAACACAGGCAATTGTTGCACTCGCAAACTGCCCCTATGCATTAGTAGTGAGCTTGGTGGATTTCCAATCCCATCATGGGGTACAGTATCTCCTGCCGGCCCTCGAGTGCCTGGAGGAATGCCGCGAGTTCCTTGTCGCTGAATGTCTAGAGACAATGTGTCTCTCTTCTCAGGGCCGTTTTGGAGCACACCATGACAAAATCTTGAATGACAAGAGAGTGAATGTGTGCATGTGTACCGTTTAAATATGGCACCTAGAAATATGAGCAGATGTGGTAATGGAATCCCAGCCTGTCCCATACGAGATATGACATGCTGCTCATTTACCCATACACAATGAGGTGAAAAGCAGACATTTGGTGCAGAGAACCACTGCGCCAGCCAACAGGAAGCACGCTGACTTTCCTGCTTTACACTGCACTTAGGCTGGGATTTTGTTTCTGATCTCAGCAAGGAGGTTATACTGTTATTCTGTTAAATAAAGTTTGTTTTGATAAAAGCTCCATAGTTTGTCTTTAGAATTGCGCCTGGAGTGGAACATCCTATCCTCACATTTATGCCATGATAGAAAATTGTTGGGGTCCAGTCTGGCTTCATAATCTAGCTTGGGGCTTCTGATCTGGTACCCTAACAGAGGGTAGATGATGAAGCAGGGGGCAGTAGGAACCTGGAATTCACTGCTTGCTAGGGTGTAGAGGCAGAAACTCTTTTCACTTTTAAAAATACTTGGATGAAAACTTGAAGAGCCGAGTGCAGCAAGAACTGCTGGGGCCGAGTGGCCTCCTTCTGCATCAAATTGTGTAGTCTTTCTATCTCCTTCAGCCTCTGTGTTCCTGCACACCTCCAGGAGCCAACCTATACATCTCCTGCCACCTGGAATTCTCTAACTTGAAACTTCCCGACAATTCTCCTGTAACTTTATGTAACTGTCTTTTATTTCTGATTCAGAAATGCCTTGAATAAAAATCACCCTCAAACAATGTCCAAACTCCACTTATGCACCAGAAATTACAATTACATGGAAAAGACTAGATGGTCCACTGGGTCATTTTCTGTCTGTTATTTTCATTTGTTTGTGTAATATTGTGTTCCTGCTACACTGATACCCCAGAAAATATCATACAAGGTCAAAATCAAAAACTTACAAAATAATCTCAATGCCATTTATATGAATAATACATACGTTATCGTGTTTGAAGTTTATTCTAAATTTAGACACAATCCCCATCCTCTGCACTGTGCTGAGAATTGTGTTTGTTAATTTAGAGAGGCACATTTTTGTACTATAACAGTGTTAGATCATTAGAGGAAAGTGGCTTGCTTCAATCTCCTTGTTCAACTTGTTGACAAGATGGTAACAGCCAGGGGAAGACCTAATCATCCTCATTGTACCATTTATTTGAGATATAAAATAATTATATATAATATATTTTTTGCTTGCTTATCTTTATGTATATTATTATGACATGTGCCCTTGTCCAGATATTATATTTAATATGTGCGAACATGACATACATTTAAGGACTGCATTTTCAAGACCACAGATCGAACTGGGCAGAATTCAAAACTGGGGATCTTCATATTAGCACAAGACATAATGTGGCCTACTTTTACTTTCAGCAAGGGGCACAAAATTGGCATAAGCAGATCAGTCAGCCATTATACTCCCTGCCCAATTTTCAGTTCCATTGCCAATGCAAATAACAATTGGGCAGGGTAACTCCCAGAAAATACTGAATAGCGTCGGGCTCTTTTACCAGAAAAAGAGTAGACCTAATACATGTCTTTAAAATTATAAAGGGAGGGGGTCAAGAGGGTGAATACATAGAAAGAGTTTCCACTTATCTGTAGGCCCAGAACAAGGGAGCATAAATATAAGATACTCACTAGCAGATCAAAATAGAGATTTCAAGAAAGATTTCTTTACACAGAGAGTGTTGAGAATGTGGAATCACTGGCACATGGCATGTCTGAAGCAGACAACACTGATGTCATTAAAAAAGGTTAAATGGGGCGGCACAGTGGTTAGCACTGCTGCCTCATAGTCATGATGTGGAGATGCCGGCGTTGGACTGGGGTAAACACAGTAAGAGGTTTAACAACACCAGGTTAAAGGCCAACAGGTTTATTTGGTAGCAAAAGCCACACAAGCTTTCGGAGTCCCAAGCCGTCATAGTGCCAGGGATCAGGCTTCGATTCCAGCCTCGGGTGACTGACTGTGTGGAGTTTGTACGTTCTCACTGTGTCTGCATGGGTTTCCTCCATGTGCTCCAATTTCCTCCCACACTACAAAGATGTGTTAGGGTTAGGTTAATTGCAGTATCTTGTGTCTCATTTAGGTTAATTGGCCATGCTAAATTGCCACTTAGTGTCAGGGCGATTAGCAGGGCGATTAGCAGGGTTAATATGTGCGGTTACAGGGCTAGGGCCTGAGTGGGATTGCTGTCAGTGGAGCCTCGATGGGCTGACTGGCCTTGTTTTGCACTGTAGGGATTCTATGATTTTATGCAGGAGAAGGAATTGCAGAGATATGGGGAAAAGGTGGATAGATCATTAGAGTGGAAGGAGTCTTCTGTGGAATATAAATACTGGGATAAAAAGAAAGTCTTGCATTCATACAGCATCATTCACTATCTCAGGATTTCCCAACTCACTTCACATTTAATCAAGCAATTTTTGAAATGTGATCACCCTTGTAATGAAGGAAACATGGCAGTCACTTGTCACACAGCAAGATGCAACTGTAATAATTCTCGGAGGCAGAAGTCCCTTCACCAAAATTCCTTTATTTATAAGATCCAACAAAACTATACTGAGAGTGCTCTCAGTATGCAGATTACATCCAGAGTGCCAGAGGAACTGACACGCCTGTTTAAGTACAGAGCATGGGGGCTCCCTGATTGGACCATCTATTTGGCCCTTAATTAGAGAGTTGGTATTCAAACAGGCCCACCTCAATTACCTGATTAAAATTGTTACAGTGTGATATTAATTTTGGTTAAGGGATAAATATTGGCCAGGACTGGAGAAAAGTCGTCTGCTGTTTCCGAGGTTTGGGATCTTTTATGCCCACCTACGAGGGGAGATGGCTCCCTGCTTTCAATGTCTTGTCTGAAAGATGGCATTGGTGACAGTCCCTCCACACTGCGCTGCAGTGTCAGCATGGATTTTGCGCTCAGCTTTTGAAGTGAGACTTTTGAATCCACAAACGTCTTGAATCAGAGGTGACAGTGTTACCCACTGAACCACGCCTGACACTTAATACAGAACTCTTTGAAATCAGAAACAAAAAGCAAGTGGGACACGACAACACCAGATGTTAGAAAGTGGCAGCAGACGGCTGGGGCTTGTACACAGAAGACATTAAGATTCTGCCTTTCATTTAACATGGTAATTGCTTTGCACTTCCCATATTCAGATATCAAAGGCTTATTGGGTGAGATAATGTTATATCCCTGCCAAACCTCATTGAAGTATATGGAGCATAATCATTTTTATTTAAAAACATGCTTGTAGGGCAAAATGTGTTTTAAAATGTTGATTCTCTTGGCAACACTTATAATAAAACCTCTTACCAGATGTGACTGTGCCAAGGCTACGCACAGTCTATTCTGAGATTTCAGTTGGCAAAGTCTTGGTGAGTCAGATGGTTTGTACGTTGGCTTCACATTAATTATTCCAGTTTTTCATTGAAAAGAAAGGAAAATCTTCTATTTAAATAGTGCCTTGAATGGCCTTAGGATACCCCAAAGTTCTTTACAGTCAATGAAGTATTATTTGAAGTGTAGTCATTGCTAAAAATGCAATGAGACGTGGCAGCCAATTTACACACAGTGAGTTGCCAGAGCAATATGATAACAATCAGGTTATCTGTTTTAGTGACAAGGATTGGGTGATAAATAGTGGCCAAAGCTCTGGGGAGAACTCCCCTAGTTTTCTTTGAAATCATGCCATGGGATCGTTTATATTTATATAAGATGGCAGACAAGGCTTTGGTTTAATGCCTCATTTGAAAGATGGCACCTCTGGCAGTACACCATTCCCTCTGCATTGGGAGCACCAGTCTAGGTGTTGTGCTCAAGTCTCTCGCGTGTAACTTGAAACCACCTCACAACTTGCTGCTTCAGAGGCAAAGGTTTTACCCACTGCGCCACAGAGTATGACTGCTTCAGAATGTCCGTGTCACTGCGGCATAGTTATCCATTGTGCTTGTTCATTTCTTGTTGATGACCATGCATAAGAACTTTTCCACCCGCCAGCTGGATCTCTCCAACCTTTCATTCTTCCCATTTTTGTGTCACTGAAAACTTTGAGTGAATGGTTAAGACTTACTGAGCTGGACACAAATTAGGAACAGTAGGGAGAGAAGGGTGGATTGGGAGTTGGTGGGGGGGGGTGGGGGGGTGGGGGTGTGTGGGGGGGTGGGGGAGGCGATGCAGAGGGGAAGGGAGAGAGAGGCAAAGAAAGAAAGGGAGAGGAAAAGGGAGGGTGAATAATACTTCTATACAGCTTTATTTCAAAGAACATTAACTAACATTATTCAACATAGTTTATAGCTGAGGGGTTAATCTGCAAGTGCAGAGTTAACATGTTGTACCTTTCTTCTTGTATATTAAAACACCACTGGGTGCTGCAGACAGTTCTGGCCTCCATATATCAAAGTGGATATGAAGGTACCAAAGGATTTACAAGGTTGATACCAGAATGGAGAGGTTAAACCTATCAGGAAGGTCATAACATGCTGGGGCTCTGTTTCCCAGGAAACAGAAGGCTGAGGGGTGACCTGACAGAGGCCTTTAAAGTAAGGGAAGCGTCTGAGAAGATGCTTCTTCTAGATGCTGTAAATATAAGACAGTCACAAATAAATACAATAAACAGTAAGGAGAAACTTCTTTACTCAGATAGTGCTGAAAATGTGGAAGAATCTGGAATAGTTGAGGTGAATAGTTTTTGAAGTGTTTAAGGAGCATGTAGGTAAGTATGTGTGGGAGGAAGGAATAGAAGGAGATGTCGATAGGGTTTGATGAAGTAGGATGGGAGCATAAATACTGGCATGGGTCAATGGGCCAAATGGCCTGCTTCAGTGCTATAATTTCCATGTAGACTACATACCCAAAGTCAGACGAGAGGGAGAGGAAATGTTTGCTTTAAAAACTCATGTGTTATAAAAAGACAGGGAGTCTTATGTCACAGACAGAATGTATACACTTTCTTACTGCCTGGAATCAGTATATTTTGTACGAAAATAAATATGTCTTTCCTTATCCTTGGAGTGTGTATTCCAATTAAATAATTCAGCAGCAAGATTTCATGAGTTTATAATAAAGATTGATTAGAAGTTAGGCACACCGTCCCCAGAACAAGTGAAGAGGTTGTGGGGTGTGGAGGCAGGCTGGATGCAAGGCCTGCCTCTATGCTCAGGTGCTTTGTCGAATTTATTTTAAAAATTGTCAAAATAAAAACCTCCAATATTCATGCATCATACCCCACACATTCCCCATGCTCCACCCTTGCCAACCCATGCCACCTCATTGCTCCCACCCCACAACCCATCATATTATCATGCTGTCCAATGCCCCCTCATTCGCACCCATATGCCACCTTAAATACCTCCTGTGGCCCAACATACCCCCATGCCAACTTAGTGCCAACTCATGCCAAACTATGCCCTCAGCCATCACCCTTTGTCCTTACCTCCCTCTTGCCAACTGACTTAGTAAACACCACGGGCAAACAAAGGAGCCATGCTGTCAGAAAACAGCTATGTCTATTGGTGACATTACTATTTAAAGAAAGACTATCATTGACTTCTGGACTGGGATCTCTGCTAACATTTTCTCACATATGGAGGCTCTCCACCTGCACAAACATTCAGGCCAGACAGTCCGGAAACTCCAGTCTTTAGGTGTTGACCCATCAATGAGATGAGTGAATTCCACAAGTGGCTGTTGACATACCCTCAACCATGACCAAATTAGGCATTCGCCAGAGACTTGATACTGTCTGTTGTCCAGATGCTAAAAGTCACATGATTTACACCGACCACCTTCTCAATGTTAAAAAGTATTGCCTGAAAGTTCATAATGTGACATGCCTGTACTGGGCATGGCACTGGGGTGAGGAATGTGGATGGGTTGAGGAGTTTCACAATGTTGAGACCCTGAACTGGAGCCAGTGGTAGTGAGTCTGAATGCCAAAAATGTAAAGAACAGATGCACCATAGAAAGCATTCTTTCTGGTTGTATCACAGCTTGGTATGGCTCCTGCTCTGCCTAAGACCGCAAGAAACTACGAAGGGTCGTGAATGTAGCCCAATCCATCACGCAAACCCAGCCTCTCATCCATTGGCTCTGTCTACATTTCCCACTGCCTCGGCAAAGCAGCCAGCATAATTAAGGACCCCAACGCACCCCGGACATTCTCTCTCCCATCTTCTTCCGTTGGGTAAAAGGTATAAAAGTCTGAGGTCACATACCAGACAGTTTCTTCCCTGCTGCCGTCAGACTTTTAAATGGACCTACGTCGCATTAAGTTGATCTTTCTCTACACCCTAACTATGACTGTAACACTACACTCTCTCGTTTCCTTTCTATGAACGGTATGCATGGTCTGTATAGCGCGCAAGAAACAATACTTTTCACTGTATACTAATACATGTGACAATAATAAATCAAATCCAAGGGTAAAAAGACAAGTGCATTTGGAGTTTAAGAGGAACAAATTTAAAGGAAACTCAAAGATGTCTTCAATTCTCAGACCTACCATCATGTAGCTGTGACTCTATCACATGTGCTCGCTGGTCTCTCTCACTCATGGCAATGTTTATCACCCATGACCATGACTCTAGCTTTATGTGTTACAGTGCCTGATTAATCACAGCGGGAGACAGCAGATTGCTTCTGCTATTCCATCTGTTCGCTGTTCCTCATGGTTCCTTGGCCAGATGTATACTGCAGTTAATTCTACAACAGACAGGAACAATTTGTGATGTTTAACCATATGCTCTTCGTTTTAATTATCACTTACACTTCCAAAATTATTTTATCCTCTTTTTGGAGGGTGGGGAGTTGGAGGGGGAGGGCCGGGGGGGGTGGGGGGGGGGGGGTTGCGTAGGTGGATTTGGGATGGGGTGGGGAGCAGTGTGGTGGGTAGAAAAAAAACAAGCAACAGTTTTTTGCCACCAAATGTTCCCCTAATACCATCTGCCAAAACCCTGACAGTAACTGGAATCTGTCAGCGCCTTCATGGCATTAGATGTGCAGAAATAAGGGTTGGTTACTTACTTTCTTATTTTAGGCCACACTCCATCATACATGAAGCTCTACTGGGGCGAGCAGCCAGCTAAACATAAGGAACAAGAACAAAAGAGCGCCTTTTGATCCTTCAAGCTTGCTCTGCTATTCAATATGTTCATGGCCGACCCTTTACCACTTTCCTATACTACTCCCATATCCCATAATCACTTTAGTAGCCAAAAATACACAAAAATTTAAAAGTCGCTTGAAAAAAATCTCATCCCCTCCTGCCCTCAGGAAAGAAACATGGAAAAAATAATCAACTCCATAAAAGTGAGAGTGAGTTAGGATGCAATGAGGGTAAGGCAAGTGTTTTATTGTAACATCACTTTTTTTTAATTTGATCATAGGATGCATCTGGACCAGCATTTATTACCCATTCCTGAAGGCATTTGAGAGTCAACCACATTGCTATGGATCTGGAGTCACATGTACAAAGAGAACAGAGAGTAAAGAAAATTACAGCACAGGAACAGGCCCTTCAGCCCTCCAAGCCTGTACTGACCATGCTGCCTGACTGAACTAAAACTCCTTACCCTTCCGGGGACCATATGTATTTGTCAAGGCACTCCTTACAAGTCACTATCATATCTGCTTTCACGACCTCTCCCGGCAGCGAGTTCCAGGCACCCACCACCTTCTGTGTAAAAAACTTGCGTAAAAAACTCATAGGCCAGACCAGGTCAGGATGGCAGATTTCCTTCCCTAAAGGACGTAAGTGAATCAAATGGGTTTTTACGACAATCAACAATGGTTTCATGGTCATCGTTTGACATTTTATTCCAGATTTTTTATTGAATTCAAATTTCAGCATCTACCATGGTGGGATTCAAACCCGGGTCCCCAGAGCATTACCCTGGGTCCCTGGATTACTAGTCAGACAGCCTCTTGTTCCTGGTTAGGCACTCCAGTAATTAACACTTCTATTTTAGGAACATAGGCACAGGAGGAAGCCATTCATTCCCTCAAACCTGTTCTACCATTCAATTAAATCATGACTGATCTCCACCTCAACTGCATTGGCCCTCCTTTGCTCCATATCCCTCATCCAAGTTCAATTAATATCAGTCCTGAAAGCTCCAATTGATTCCCAGCATCTACGAACTTCTGGGGATTGAGTTTCACATTTCTATACCCTTTCCAAGACAAAATGCTTTCTAATTTTGTTCCTGAACAGCTTGGGTCTAATTTTAAGATTATGTCATCATACAGTCATAGAGGTTTACAGCATGGAAACAGGCCCTTCGGCCCAACTTGTCCATGCCGCCCTTTTTTTTTAAACCCCTAAGGTCGTCCCAATTGCCCGCATTTGGCCCATATCCCTCTATACTCATCTTACTCATGTAACTGTTTAAACACTTTTTAAAAGACAAAATTGTACCCGCCTCTACTACTACCTCTGGCAGCTTGTTCCAGACACTCACCACCCTCTGTGTGAAAAAATTGCCCCTCTGGACACTTTTGTATCTCTCCCCTCTCACCTTAAACTTATGCCCTCTAGTTTTAAACACCCCTACCTTCGGGAAAAGATATTGACTATCTAGCTGATCTATGCCCCTCATTATTTTATAAACCTCTATAAGATCACCCCTCAGCCTTCTATGCTCCAGAGAAAAAAGTCCCAGTCTGTGAAGCCTCTCCTTATAACTCAAACTTGTAACTCACAACTTATAACTTATAACTTGTAACTTATAAACTTATAACTTGTTCCCTTGGCCTTTTTTGCTTTCTCTCCTGAAAATAAATTTTCTATATACATTCAAAGGAGTTAAGGCCACAATGAGATCAGCCATGATCTCACTAAATGGCGGGTGGAACAGGTTCAATGGGCCATATGACCTACTCCTGTTCCTATTACTTTTTTTGGTTCACGGGATGTGGGCAACAATGGCTCGGCCAGTATGTATTACCCATCTCCGGCTAATACCTATCTCCTCCAGAGGTGGTGGGGAATTGGCTTCTTGAATCTCTGCAGTTCATGTGGTTTCAGTGCACCCACAGTGCTGTTAGGAAATGATGATGTGGATGTTGATGTGGATCACTTGATGAAGGAGCAGCATTCCAACAGCTCGTGATTCCAGTTAAACCTGTTGGACTTTAACCTGGTGCTGTGAGACTTCTTACTGTTAGGGAATGAGTTCCAGCATTTTGACCCAGCAACAGTGAAGGAACAGTGATGTATTTCCAAGTCATGATGTAGAGTGACTTGGAGGGTAACTGCCAGCTGGTGGTGGTCCTAGCTATCTGCTGCCCTTGTACTTCTAGATCAGTGATGGGCAATCTAGGATAATGAGTGGGCTGCATAAGTGGCCCTCCTTCATCTCAGTGGGACACAAGATTGACATCAGGCATATTCACAAACTATGACATATAAACATAGAAAATAGGAACAGGAGTAAGTCATTCAGCCCTTCAAGTCTGCTCCACATTCATTATGATCATGGCTGATCATGCAACTCCATAATCTGTTCCCCTTTCCCTCCAATATCCTTTGATCCCTTTAGCCCCAGGAGCTATATCTCATTCCTTCTTGAAAACATACAATGTTCTGTCCTGAACTTCTTTTTGTGGTAATGAATTCCACAGGCTCACTACTCTTTGGGTGAAGAAATTTCTTCTCATCTCAATCCTAAATGGTTTACCCCGTATCCTTAGACTGTGAACCCTGTTTCTCGACTTCCTCGCAATCGGGAACATCCTTCCTGCATCTACTCCATCTAGTCCTGTTAGAATTTTGTAAGTTTCTATGAGATCACCCCCTCATTCTTCTGAATGCCAATGAATACAATCCTAACCCGACTCAATCTCTCCTCACAAGTCAGTCCCGCCATCCTAAGAATCAGCCTGGTAAACATTCGTTTACTCCCTCTAAAGCAAGAACATTCTTCCTCAGATAAGGAGACCAAAACTGCACACAGATTTCCAGCTGTGGTCTCAACTAAGCACTGTATGATTGGAGAAAGACATCCATGTTTCTGTACTTGAATCCTCGCTATGAAAGCCAATATATTATTTGCCTTCTTTATCGCCTGCTGCGTCTGCATGTTTACCTTCAGTGACTGGTGTACGAGGATACCCAGGTCTCATTGCACATTCCCCTCTCTCAATTTATAACTATTCAGATAATAATCTATTTTCCTGTTTTTGCCTCCAAGCTGGATGATCTCACATTTATCCACATTATACTGTCATGTATTTGTCCACTCACATGACTTGTCCAAATCACACTGAAGCATCTCTGCATTCTCCTCACAGCTCACCCTCCCACCCAGCTTTGTGTCACCTGCAAATTTGGAGATATTACATTTAGCTCCCTCATCTAAGTCATTAATATATATTGTGAATAGTTGGGGCCCTAACATTTATCCCTGAGATACTCCACTCGTCACTGTCTATCATTCGCAAAAAGACTTGTTCAGTCCTGCACTTTGTTTCCTGTCTGCCAATCAGTTTTCTATCCATCTCAATACACTACTCTCAGTTCCACGCACTTTAATTTTTCACACTAATCTCTTATGTGGGACTTTGTCAAAAGCCTTCTGAAAGTCCAAATAAACCACACCCACTGGCTCCCTCTCATCAACTCTACCAGTTACATCCTTGAAGAATTCCAGTAGATTTGTCAAGCATGATTTCATTTTTGTAAATCCATGCTGACTCTGCTCAATCCTGCCACTGTTTTCCAAGTGCTTTGCGATTAAATCTTTTATAGTGGACTCTAGCATTTTCCCCACTACCGATGTCAGGCTGACTGGTCTATAATTCCTTGTTTTCTCTCTAGCTCCCTTTATAAATAGTAGGCTTCCATTAGCTACCCTCCATCTGTAGGAACCGTTGTTGGGTGGGTTTGGGCTGTGGGCAAGGGGTTAATCTCCATACTGTTCCCTGAAATGGGGCTCCCATAGCTGGACTGACCCTTCGGGTCCTGGCAGACCTGAAGGTCATGGTGATTTCAGGCAGCCCTGTGATCAACATCTGCATTCCTGTTGTCAGCTGCAAAAATCTTGAAGTAGCCAAGTCAGTTTAACCTCAATGTCCCCCGGTCACCTGGCAGGATTTTAAATCATTGCAGCACTCCATTCTGCAGCAGAGATTTTCCTTTCTCCCTCTCAGAAGCTGCAGGTGAGAGCAGACCCCTTTGACGTCCTCTGGCAGAGAGGAAATGTCAATTTCACTGGGTGGGGGTTGTGTTCCTTTCTCCATAGCTGTTCACTCAGCCTCAATCTATTCACACAGCTTTTATTTGAAGTCTCTGAGCCTTCCTAGAAAGCTCAAATTCTGTGAAACCCTTTCTATTCCAATGAAAACCTTTGTTTTCCTTCAATTTCATAGTGCGGTGCTTTGACATAGGCTCTCATTAACTTTTTTCTACTCAGCCTCCAGTCAGCTGTGTTTATTTACCTTTCTCTTCATAGTTGAATGCATCTGAAGTACACCGATCCCCCCCCCCCCCCACACCCCCATTGTCCCTGTCATGTTTACAAAGATTCCAAGCCTGATTGATAGCAATAGTTTCTTCAAAGGGAATAAGTGGTCCGCAAAAGAAGAAGTGAATCCACTTATTCCCTTTGAAGAGATGTGTTGAAGTAGGAGTGGCCTGTGTGACTTGAAGGGGAACTTGGAGGTGATGGACTTCACATGAGCCTGATGCCATTATCGTACTTGATGCCTCCTCTCGGGCTTGGGAGGCACTGTCACATATTCTGTCTGCAGACTCTCTTTGATGTCAGGTGACAGGCACTCCCACTCCAGATCTGTGGACTATGTTATGGGGATCGCCAGTGTTGGAGTGTGGGGAAGGGAGAACTAGAAGGACCAAAATAAATAGAAGGCAAGGAGCACAAGCAACACACTTGTCCTTGTTTTTTATTTATTTTGGTCCTTCTAGTTCTCCCTTCTCCACACTTCAAATCTTTGGCTTTCTGTTTATTATTCACCAGGCATGGAGATGAAATGAATGAGATTTATTGTGCCAGGCACAAGTAAAATGTGATGATGCTGTGCCTTTAGGAAAAGCATTTTAATCATGATTCCCTCCAGGATATTTTGTGCCATCTCTGGCATTTTGTTGGAGCTGTTTTGTCTGCAGCCAGTGTCCTCTAATGTTACTGAAGCAGTATAATTGATATCATGTTTGTTTTAATCTGAACTAATGCAGTGTCCTGTTATTTTAGCATTCTCTTCGGATTGCAGAGTCAAGCTTGATTCAGATGATTGACTGGTCAGGTCATATGACTGTAAGCAGCTAGGCTTTCACAGAGACTTCCAGCTTTGTTGTTTTCAGATGCTGTTTGGAGTTGAGAGAGAGCAGTGTCAGAATTTTCCCCGCTCTGGAGTTGGAGATTCAATTGGCTGAGCGTTGTTATTTTGGAAGTTGCAGAGAGAGAGAGAAGTATCATTCTCTGTCTCTGAAATCTGAAGACTGAAAGCTACTAGAGACTAGATTTACTTCTCTGCTTTCCTGTCTTGAGGATATAGCCTTCTCTGAAACTTGCTACTTGGATCTCTGTCTATAGGTGTTGGTAGTTTGAAATCTAGTATCATGTGAGCATACTTGTTTCAGTGCAAACTAATTCTGAAGAAGGGTGTATGTTTATGGAGTATTGCTTTTAAATTGGAACAACAGAGATAGCTAGCTGTTAGGAATTGTACTGTGTCATGTTTAAGTCTTGTAATTGGTGAAAGTTATGCTAATTCTTTTTGTTACATTTTAACTGTGTTCTTAAATAAACTTTGTTTTGATGAAAGTTTCCTAGTGGGTCACTTGAATCACACCTGGAGTGAAACACCTTCTGCTCACCCTAAAGCCAAAATCAAATGTAAAACTTAGGGTCCAGGGCTAACTTCACAAAAGACCTTGGAGTTTCTGGCCTGGGCCTTAATAGAAAATTAGGAAACAGAAGAGGAAAGGCAAGCTGAAATCTGAAAATTTATCTTCTGGCCTTTTATTCTAATGGAACAATTAGAGTGAGAAATAAAAATGGAACTTTAGTACTGTGCTCAAATGGCAAAACAGGAAACAACAGCCAAACTAGACAGTCAAATGTTGAGGCACGAGCGAACACAAATCTGAATATCAAACTGAGGAACATTTTCACAGTTTATTAGTGGAATATATTTAATTCCCACTAGAATCCAATTTATAGGTGGGTTCATTGCGCTGTGCGCATTTTCCCATTGCTTGCTCTGATCGTCACTCATATACAGGTGACCAGTTATCCTGGGGACGTGGCGCTTTTTCAATTGGCTTACTGATTTACAATTTGTTTAATTAAATATTGAAAATTCCATTACTACTCACTGCCACGGAATGAGTGCCTAACTTTGAGTAATCCTGATTTGATAACACTAACGGCAGCAGTGCTGAGGAAGGAGAATTTTTACAGTCCACTCAACTTCCAGAACCAGATTAAACTCATCTAATCGTTCCCCACGTCGCCACTCAGGTGGATGTAAAACATTCCATGGTCGCTTTCAAAGAAGAACAAGGGAGTTCTGCCCAGAGTCCTGGACCAATATTTATCCCTCAGTCAATCTCAGTGAACAAAAACAGATTTTTTTGGTTATTTATCAGATTGGTGCTGCTTGGGAGAGCTTGCTGTGTACAAATTCGCGGACATGTTTTCTACATTACAACAGTGACTACACTTCAAAAAATAATTCACTGCCTGTAAAGTGTTTTGGAGCATCCTGGAGTTGTGAAAGGCACTACCAAAATGCAAATCCTTCTTTTTTGTTTTAAGATATATAAACATTAATGTAACTTTATTCAGCAGATGTTGACATTGCTGCCTCTCCAGTGATACGGCACGGTGATCGGGTGACACAGTGGCACAGTGGTTAGAACTGCTGCCTTACAGCGCCAGGGACCCGGGTTCGATTCCTGGCTTGGGTCACTGAGTGGAGTCTGCACGTTCTCCCCCAGTCTGCGAGGGTTTCCTCCAGGAGCTCCGGTTTCCTCCCACAGTTGGTGTTGGTCGGATGCATTGACCTTGCAAAGTTCTCCCTTAGTGTAGAACAGGCACCAGAGTGTGGCGTCTTGGGGATTTTCACAGTAACTTCATTGCAGTGTTAATAGAAGCCTACTTGTGAGAATAATAAATGAACTTCAAACTTAAACTTTACAGGAACTTATGAAATTAATTAGAAGAAATGAGAGGTTGCTCCATTAATTCTGAACAATGTTGGGGATGGAAGGCCGTCACTGGACAGTTCCTACTCCCACCCCTCCAGCCTGACAGAATGGCATCATTCAGGAAAGACAACAGAAAAACAGACAAGGAAACCCAAGGTCAATAAGCGAAAGAAACCTCTGGAAAATTCCTGTTTAACTCCTTCAGCTGATGGGAAGCAGTCCAGGAGATCAATCTGGGTGAAAGAGGATGCTAAGGGAGGATAGGAAACGATACAAGATAATCAACACTCGGGTCTGTGTAGGAACACATGTGGCTGCTTTCATTCTAGACTCTGGACCGTTCTATCCACAATCTAACATTCAGTAACAACATGAAGAGTATCAATTGACACTGCCACATTAACCAATGAGCTGGAGACTCATGATTTACTCAGCAGAGTCTATTTAAACATCATCTACAGAGTCTATTTAAAAAACATATAGCAAACGTAACTCATGCCTGAAACTACAGCAACTGCTCCCGACAAAAGTCGGGCGATTTCTCCTCCAGAATGCATTCAGAGGAGGACAGTTACATCCAAATGATGCGAGTAAAATCAATTCCATTCATTTACAGCAGTGACTGATGAGGATTTTACCTTCCGGCTAGGAAATAAGTAAGTTTATTTATTAGTCACAAGTAAGGCTTACATTAACACTGCAATGAAGTTACCGTGTAATTCCCCGAGTCGCCACATTCCGGCGCACGTCTTTCAGAATGTGGGAGGAAACCAGAGCACTCGGAGGAAACCCACGCAGACACAGGGAGAATGTGCAAACTCCACACAGACAGTGACCCAAGCTGGGAATCAAACCCGGGTCCCTGGCGCTGTGGAGCAGCAGTGCTAACCACTGTGCTACCGTGCCACCAATGCTAATGCCAATGCAAAGGGGAGGTTCCTAGATGTAGTCTTACAAAGGACAATCGATGATGTGAAATTACTGCATATTTACTCCCATTCAACTAACAATATGTAAATATAGACACATGGAAATGCTTGGTGTCTAATGGGAAACAGAACTTACATTTCTATCAAAACATTCATGACATCTATGACGGAGATGCTTGCTGAAGAATAAATGCTGAACAGGACACCAGTGAGAACACTACTGCTCTTTTTTGAAACAGTGCCGTGGGAACTTTTACATTCACAAAAGAAGATAAACAGGGGCCTTGAATAACATCAGGAATCAGCACATACATCACGCAGAACTCTCTCAGTACTACACTGGATTGTCAGTCTGGATTTATTTCCTCAACGTTCCTATATCATTGACAAATGTGCTACCCATAAAGCTGATACACCATTTGCACCAAAGGTGCAACACTTGGTAACAATGGAAGACCGATGGTGTGCAAATACTACAAGATGCTTAGTCACATTCAGGAAATCTGTAGTGTTCAGTTAGCAAGATGCTTGTGCAGTACACATCATACACAATGGGCTGGCTTTAACAGGGTGTCATAGGCCCCCCTGCCTCTCACTGGTGTAGTGTAAGGGTTAATAAAATGGATGTGCTAATGTATGGCATAAATAATGGTGTATTACTGCCATCAGTTAATCATGTGTTACATGATTGAGAGAGAGTGGTTGGAACACATCACGCTCAGGGAGCTACATGCCTACAGTATACCCTGTTGAGATATAGCACTAATAAACCTGCTTTAAACGAGTGCCAGAGTAGTTTGTCTAAGGGAAGATAAGTCACACAGTAACTAAGAATCACGCCAAGAATCCACAGATCAGAGGGACCATTCATGGTCAATAATTGACTTGAGGTGGGACTTTTGCCCCTTAGCAACAGGAAGTCCTGCCTATCAGAGGCAGCGCTAACAGGAGTGGCGGTCCCTGGTGGTTCCAGTGCAGGGAAAGCTGCCAAACTGATTGCCGGAAGGTTAAATCCCGGTGGTGGTGGAATGTGGCCCCTAAGAGTGCTTTAATTTCCCTCTTAAGGACCCAATCGGCCTGCTACTGATAAAGGTGCGGGTGGGTGAGTGGTGCCTGCTGAATTTAAGATTCCTCCTTCAAAAGCCCCAGCACAAGAGCATTAAATCCAGCCCAGTGAAAAGCTTATTGTCTGATAGGTCATGGGTTTCCAGCTGAGGGAAGGTTTCAAGGGGTCAATCAAAAAAGGCTTTTAATATCAGTGATCAGACATAGAATGATGTTGCTGGCCAACAGGTAACTTGAACAGGAGCCCTGAGTATTCCCTGTCCTGAACCACAGAAATGTAAAGACCCAACCCACGGACAATTTCCTTTCACTTGGTGGTCTGTACGATTGGATCTTGCGAACAAGGAGAAGCAGATTAAACGGCTTCTCAGGCTCATCCACATTTCTCGATGTCACACATAATATTTGACTCTACAGCAAAATATCTGCAATGGAGCATTGGGAGTTGCAGTCACAGGGTGATAAAAAATAAATCTCTCACACAACTCTTCAATCTCCCAAAAATAAAGGGAAGCAGATCAAGAGCCTCCGACCCCAGTGACCCCTTAGAGTTAACAATATTCAATGTAATGTGATCCTTAGGTTCTAAACAAAGAAGGGGAACATGCCGAAGGAGAGGAAAGCAAAAATTCAAAGTCCTCAGATCCTTGTGTGGTGAACCATCGTTGGTTCCCACTGGATAGTGCTGAGCCAGGGGCTGGCCAGGACTACAAGGATGTACATATGTTACGGTTGGATTGTGCTATTGTTGCTGTTGGGTTAGGGTGGGGTTGTTACACCTTTGTATGATAGTGTTGTGGCACATCCCAGTCGGGCTCCGCCTCCTGGGAGAGGTATAAGAGTCCCTGCTCTGGCCGGGACCCCTTCAGTCTGGGATAGTGTACATAAGTTCTGATAGCTTCATTAATAGTAAATAAAAGCCTACATTTACTGAGCTTCGAGCCTCGTGTCTAAATTGATGTGCATCACCTTGTGACAATGACAGTAGGCTCACTTGGTGCTGGACACTGCAGTGTCAGATTAGAATGAGGAGGGACAATTGATGGATCAGTGGTTCTAGTTAATTAGTGTCACGGAATAAAAAGTGTTCAGATATGAGTTCTAAACTGACAGATAGATTCCACTAACTTGACTGCAGAATGTTTAGGTGCCTGTTGACAGAACAAAAAGTTTCCAAATGAGTGGCTAGTGTCTTACTAACATTTACCCAGCGTACCGGGGTCAATTCCTGTGCAGAGCACCAGGATGGTCCTCATTGATTCCATCTCCAGGTAATGCCTCCAGCGGCTTTCCTCGGTCTCAAGAGTTCCCCTTTTGTCACAAGATGGGGCAATTCCTTCAGCGCCATGTGTTGGATTACACAGGGCTGATGGCATGGTGTACCCACCCTGATGTTCTCGATATTTAAATCCAGTGCCTACTTTGATCAATGTTTCTCCATGGGCAGCGCGGTGGCAGTGGTTAGCACTGCTGCCTCACAGTGCCAGGGACCCGGGTTCAATTCCGGCCTCGGGTGACTGTGTGGAGTTTGCACATTCTCCCCGTGTCTGCATGGGCTTCCTCCGGATGCTCTGGTTTCCTCTCAAAGTCCAAAGATGTGTGGGTTAGATGGATTGGCCATTCTAAATTGTCCTTTAGTGTCAGGGGGATCAGCAGGGTAAATACCTGGGGTTACAGGGATAGGGCCTGAGTGGGATTGTTGTCGGTGCGGGCTCGATGAACCAAATGGCCTCCTTTTGCACTGTAGGGATTCAATGATTCAGTGCCATTCACCAGGCTCAATCACCACCATGGAAAATATCAAAAGGGCTTAGTTGAGGAATTCTCACCGAGGGATTGAGTTTCCCTCTCAGTTATTCAATCACAGTTTACTTGTACCCAGAATCTTTTCTCGAAGAAACCAGTTGCCTTTTTGCCTCATATCTAACCTCATTACTTGACCATGGATCTGAGTAAATAGAGCATGTGTGATTCCTTCTGCTAAATGTTCAGAACTCCAGCGATAGGTGATCAGCATTGTACCTTTAACCCCTGCCCACTCTCTGTTGCAGTCTTCCTTGTCTCTCTTTCTTTGTCTGCTTTGATCAACGTTTCTCCAAACTTCCGTCTCTTCTTCCTCTTGGGCTCCAACTACTCCATCCGACAACACCTGATTGAAAAAGCCTGCATTCGAAACAAATGGGTGTCTTGGACAAATGGCAGAGGCTGCAGCACTCACACTTCCAAAGGGATTCCTGAATTCCATTGGACTCCTTGGGGGAAAAAAATGGATGGAGACAAAGAACTGCTGAGAACGTCTGACCTACAGGACTGTTAGTGTCCATCAGGAGAAAACAAGTGGGAGTTGGGATTAAGGGAGAAAGTAAGTCATTACTTACAGGGAACCTTGGAAGCCATTTTATTGCACCCTGTTGATCACGAAGAATGGGGCAACAGACATCTTGCACAATGAATGATGGAGTGGAAAAATAAGTTAATTTGAGGCATTTGGGATCTGGGTACATAAAAAAATAGCGAAACATAGAAGATAGGAACAGGAGGAGGCCATTTGGCTTTTTGAGCCTGCTCCGTCATTTATTACCATCATGGCTGATCATCTAACTCAGTAGCCTAATCCTGCTATAGAATCATAGAACCCCTATGGTACAGCAGGAGGCCATTCGGTCCATCGAGCCTGCACTGACAACAATCCCACCCAGGCCCTATCCCTGTAACCTCACGTATATCCCTGCTAATCCCCCTCACACTAAAGGGCAATTTAACATGGCCAATCAAGCTAACCCACACATCTGGGTTAGATGGATTGGCCATTCTAAATTGTCCTTTAGTGTCAGGGGGATCAGCAGGGCAAATACCTGGGGTTACAGGGATAGGGCCTGAGTGGGATTGTTGTCGGTGCAGGAGCACTCAGAGGAAACCACGCAGACACGGGAAGAACTTCACACAGACAGTGATTTGAGGCCGGAATTGAACCCAGGTCTGTCGCGCTGTGAGGCAGCAGTGCTAACCACTTGCCACCGTGCCGCCCTATGAGATCGGATGAGCAGGACGTCAGATACATGGCACAGAATTTTGGATGAGTTGAAGTTTATGTTGAGTGGGGAATGGGCGGTTGATCAGGAGAGCATTGGAATCGCCAAGTCTGGACCTAACAAGGAAATGGTTGAGTGTTTCAGTGGTAGATGGGCTGGGGTAGGGATTGAAACGGCTGATACTATAGAGGTATGAGTAAGCGCTTATTGTGATGGAGAAGATACAGAATCAAAAGTTCAGTTTGAAGCTACAAACCAGCTGGTTCAGCCTAACACAGTGGCTGGGAGGAGGCAGAATCAGTGACAAGTAAACACATGGAGGAGACCCAAGATGTTGGCTTTGGTATTACGGGAAGCAGCTGGAGAAAATGTCAATTTTTCTGCAAGAAGACTAGAAATTGGATGAGTATTCTGACAACTCAGAGAGCTCAAGAGAGTTAGAATTGGGTAATAGAAGGTCGTTGTAGAAGCTGATTCCATGGATGAGGGGCATGTAGGTGAGGAAGAGGATGGAGCCAAGGATAGGCAATGAGTTGAGATGATAATGTGAGGTTGAAGAAGATCTTAGATCATAGAATCATAGAATCCCTATAGTGCAGAAGGAGGCCATTTGGCCCATTGTGTCTGCACCAACCACAATTCTACCTATCCCCATAACCCCCATAACCCCATGTATTTACCCTGCTAGCCCCCTGACACTAAGGGGCAATTTATCATGGCCAATCAACCTAACCCACACATCTTTGGACTGAGGGAGTAAACCAGAGCACCCTGAGGAAACCCACGCAGACACAGGGAGAATGCGCAGGCTCCGCACAGACAGTCACCCGAGGCCAAAATTGAACCCAGGTCCCTGGTGCTGTGAAGCAGCAGTGCTAACCACTGTGCCACCGTGCCACCCTTGCTGGAAATGCTCTGGCACCTGGTGAGCAGGAAACCATGTGAGGACTGTACCACTGAACTGGACTATGGGGGGAGAGATGTTTGAGGAGGTTGGTGTGGTTGACCATATCAAACGTTTCAGGGAGGTTAAGTAGGGACAGCACAACATAGTCACAGGAGTTATTATTTGTGAGTCTGTTTAGGGCCATTTCAAAGTGGGTACAGCAATGAAAATTGCAGGAAGATGCGCATGGATTTGGGAAGAGGGCGACAATTGATTTCACTGGAAAGGAAAGGAAGTCGGAGATGGGGCAGAAGAACTGAGGAACTGAGGGCGTGGCTTTTGATTTGGGCCAGGTGATGATGGCAGTTTTGATAGGAAGGGGACAGCATCAGGGGAAAACAAAAATTAAAATCTCAGTTCGGTTGGGATCCAGTAGGGGAAATTGGGTGGTTGGGTGCTCAGTGTGAATGGATTCAAGGGAGCAGGCCATGGATCTCACCACGTACACAGTGAGCACAGAAAGGACATGGAAAGAAATCATAGAAATCATAGAAACCCTACAGTGCAGAAGGAGGCCATTCGGCCCATCGAGTCTGCACCGACCACAATCCCACCCAGGCCCTACCCCCACATATTTTACCCGCTAATCCCTCTAACCTACACATCCCAGGACTCTAAGGGGCAATTTTTAACCTGGCCAATCAACCTAACCCGCACATCTTTGGACTGTGGGAGGAAACCGGAGCACCCGGAGGAAACCCACGCAGACACGAGGAGAATGTGCAAACTCCACACAGACAGTGACCCGTGCCGGGAATCGAACCCGGGACCCTGGAGCTGTGAAGCAGCAGTGCTAACCACTGTGCTATCGTGCCGAAATAGGAGATATGCTCAAGAGACAGGGTTAGAACCAGAAACATAAATAGAAACTAGAAACAGGAGTAGGCAATTTGGCCCTTCACACCTTCTCTGACATTCATTATGATCAAATTCAATACCCTGATCCCGCCTCCCCCCATATCCCTTGATCCCTTTAGCCCCAAGATTTATATTTAATTCCTTCTTGGAATCACACAATGTTTTGCTTCAACTACCTTCTGTGGTAACGAATTCCACAGATTCACCACTCTCTGAGTAAAGAAATTTCTCCTTACCTCAATCCTAAAAGGCTTACCCCTGTGGTGAACCATCGTTGGTTCCCACTAGGTAGTACTGAGCCAGGGTCTGGCCAGTACTACGAGTATGTATATATGTTGCTGTTGGGGTTAGGGATGGGTTGTTCTACTTGTTGCTGTTGGGGTTAGGGTTGGGCTGTTACACTTGTATTATAGTTATTATGGTACATCCCAGTCGGGCTCCGCCTCCTGGGAGAGGTATAAAGGTCACTGCTCTGTCTGGGACCCCTCAGTCTGGGATCGTGTACTATATATGGTAGCTTCGTTGTAATAGTAAATAAAAGCCTTTATTTCCTTGAGCATCTCAAGCCTCGTGTGTGATAACGCGCATCAACCCCTTATCCTCAAACTATGACCCCTAGTTCTTGACTCCCCCCACCATCAAGAACATTCTTTCTGAATCTACCCTGTCTAATCCTATTAGAATTTTATGAGTTTCTATGAGATCCCCTTTCACTCTTCTAAACTCCAATAAATATAATCCTAACCAATTTAGTCTCTCTTTATACGACAGACTTGCCATCCCAGGAATCAGTCTGGTAATCCTTTGCTGTACTCCCTCTGTAGCAAGGACATCCTTCCTCAGAAAAGGACACCAAAACTACACACAGTACTTCAGGTGTGATCTCATCAATGCCCTATACAACTAAGGAGGGGTATGGCATGAGATACTGTCCCTTAACTAGTCCAGCACAAAGTAGAGATTTGCGATTTTTCTTTGCTGCTAAATATTTTTCTCAAATTTCAGATTACAGGAACAGAAGGCTGGTTTGAATGACAATGAACCATTGGGTCTCTGATCCAGAATATCAGTGATTACATATCCCCATTGCAGTGTTGATTTGAACTTAGTGTCTAGTCTGAACTTGATGACCCAGATCAACTTTTAATCATCTTCTACTGTGCTCCTTCAGCTGTTACCTTGCTCATTCCCTATTTTCGACACTCCCCCATGCATCATGCCTTCAGCTACCTATCCCCTAAGCTCTGAAATTCTCTCTCTAAACTTCACCTCTCTCCTCTACTCATAGAGACTTATAAAATTCTAACAGGACTAGACAGGGGAGATGCAGGGAGGATATTCCCGATGGTGGGGGAGTCCAGAACCAGGGGTCACAGTCTGAGGATACAGGGTAGACCAATTAGGACGGAGATGAAGAGACGTTTCTTCACCCAAAGAGTGGTGACCCTGTGGAATTCATTACCCCAGGAAGCAGTTAATGCCAAAACATTGAATGTATTCAAGAGGCGGCGAAATATAGCACTTGGGGCAATTGGGACCAAAGGTTATGGGGAGAAAGCAGGATTCAGCTATTGAGTTGGACGATCAGCCATGATCTTGATGAATGGCAGAGCAGGCTTGAAGGGCTAACTGGCCTCCTCCTGCTCTTATCTTCAATGTTTCTATGTTTCTTATGATCTCTCCTCAAATAAGGTGGTCTTTAAAACTGACCTCTTTAGCCTGTCCTAATATCCCCTTATGTGACTCAGTGTTAATTATTTTTGGTCAACTGTCCGAATATCTCCTCATGTGTCTCACCGACTCTGTGTTAATTTTTTTCTGTTAACACTCCTGTGTGGGGCATCTTTCTACAATAAAAGTTATTGATGTTGCTGTGTAAGAACACACTCTCTGTTGTTCGTCTTACACCCTCCCTTCACATACCTAACCCTGGGACCTTTGGTTCTGGATTCACTTCCTTAATCCTTTCAGAAACCTCCACAAGAAGACAGCCAGAACCAAGTTGAAATATGAGAGGTTGCTCACGGGAGGAGATGGTGAGATAGAGGCCATGTATCACTGCTGCCAGTACAACCAAACAGAGACAGAGAGCACTGGGCAGCTATGAATTTAACAACAGTGCTGAACACACTGAATAAATAAAAAGGGAAATCATCATCATTGCACCCTGAAGACAGGTTCTGATTTTTATGGAGTAAGTTATACACAATATTGACTTCTTTAGAGGTGGTGTATTTAATAATACATGTGGTAACATTTGATCAGTGACAGATTGAACATTGATTTGACCTCCTTCTTCTCCCCATCTTCATGTTTCAAACTGTGCAAAGTCTTTGCATTTTTTTCTCTTACATCGATAGTGCCTTGCTAATCCTGCGGATTTTTAACACAGTGCAATCCAAGTTTAACTTGCAGGATATGCAGGGCTTGGAACCCGGTGCTCCCCGCACCCCGCCAACTGTCTGGCTCCATTATCTTCTGCTGAACATCAACCTCTGATAATATCAGTGGGAGCAAGATTTTAGGCTTGACTGAGTTTTCAACATTTCCCCCCAATGATAAAGAAAGACTTCCTTGATCAACGCTCACCAGGCTCACACATAAAGAACATCTACCTTGGGTCAGGTAGCAAAAGGTACCTGACAACATTTGGAATTATGTAACGAGACACACATTCAAAGGTAATTGTCAAGAAAGCCAGAGGGGCAAGATGAAGAGAACTTTAGTTGTTATGGTCTGGAATACGCAGCCATAATTTATTAGTCACAAGTAAGGTTTACATTAACATTGCAATGAAGTTACTTTGAAAATCCCCTAGTGGCCACAGTCCAGCACCTGTTCGGGTCAATGCACCTAACCAGCACGTCTTTCAGAATGTGGGAGGAAACCAGAGCACCCAGAGGAAACCCATGGGGAGAAGGTGCAAACTCCACACAGTGACCCAAGCCAGGAATCGAACCCGAGTCCCTGGTGCTGTGAAGCAGCAGTGCTAACCACTGTGCCACCATGCCATGGATGAAAGAGTGGTGGAGCAGACTTGAAGGTGGAAGGAGATTGGATAAATGAAAAACATAGAAAACATAGAAAAGCTACAGCACAAAACAGGCCCTTCAGCCCCACAAGTTGCGCCGAACATATCCCAACCTTTTAGGCCTACCTATAACCCTCCATCCTATTAAGTCCCATGTACTCATCCAGGAGTCTCTTAAAAGACCCTATTGAGTTTGCCTCCACCACCACTGATGGCAGCCGATTCCACTCGCCCACCACCCTCTGTGTGAAAAACTTCCCCCTAACATTTCCCCTGTACCTACACCCCAGCACCTTAAACCTGTGTCCTCTCATAGCAGCCATTTCCACCCTGGGAAAAAGCCTCTGAGAGTCCACCCGATCTATGCCTCTCAACATCTTATATACCTCTATTAGGTCTCCTCTCATCCTACGTCTCTCCAAGGAGAAAAGACCGAGCTCCCTCAGCCTATCCTCATGAGGCATGCCACTCAATCCAGGCAACATCCTTGTAAATCTCCTCTGCACCCTTTCAATCTTTTCCACTTCCTTCCTGTAATGAGGCGACCAGAACTGAGCACAGTACTCCAGGTGGGGTCTGACGAGGGTCTTATATAGCTGCATCATTATCCCCGGACTCCTAAACTCAATCCCTCCATCTGCGGGGTCGATTTTAGAGTCCTATGGACCCGGACCCCAAGGTCCTTCTGATCCTCTACAGTACTAAGAGTCTTTCCCTTTATATTGTACACCTTCAGCCCATTTGACCTGCCAAAATGGACCACTACGATAGAAAACATAGAAAAACTACAAATGCTTGAAATGCTTGAAAAATGTAAATGCTTGAAAAAAGACGATTTGCAAGATTATGGGAAAGAAACGGGATTAGTTGTATGGTTATTTCAGGGGCAATTGTATAGAATACAGTCCTCTTTTGCACCAACATCGGGAAATGTTGATCTTCGCTGCAAACATCAATGGAATGTGTTGCAACTTCATGATGCGCCGAATGGCCTCATTCTCTGCCATGAGATTCTGTGATTCCAACATGAATTGAACCTCGGAAGGAGAGGAGAGAATAGTCAAGGATGGTGGGTGCCTGGAACACGCTGCTGGGGGAGGTAGTGGAAGTAGATGCGATAGTGACTTTTAAGGGATGTCTGGATAAATACATGAATAGGATGGGAATAGGGATATGGTAGGAGGTTTTAGTTCACACAGACAGCATGGTCGGTGCAGGTTTGGAGGGCCGAAGAGCCTGTTCCTGTGCTGTAATTTTCTTTGTTCTTTGTGTTGGGGGGATGGATTGGGGGTAGGGGAAAGCACCCTCTAGTATAGAAGGATGAACAAGGTAAGATAAGAGACAAAGAGGTTCAGCCGACAACTTGAAGCTGCAGCACACTGTGTGACGTCATTCCCATTACAAGGTAGAATTACAAGACCTATTGGTCAATCGATACAGTGGTGGAGATGAAATGGGGTCCAGGGAGATAACAGTATGTTAATCATTAAATAATCGCTCAACATTCCAATAAATGTTTTCTAGATGGAAGGGCAGATAGCTGGGAAGGAGTCACAAGGCTGTAACACAATCCCAAGATTGTGGAAAACACTCGAAAGCAATTAAATCAATGCTTGAGTGTTTTACACCAGCCACTCGAACTGTATTTCCCAGGAAACCTCTGAGGACATTGATAGAATGTTCCAGAGGTCAGCCATTTCTTATTTTAATATTCATAATTAAAATGTTCTAAAGAAAAATTTTTTTTTGCAAGAGCTCGTTGAAAGTTAAGATATGTATATTGTCAAATGTGAAAGGCTTCTTAGTACACAAGGGATACAACACTGAGAGCTGACTTACTTGTTGCATACAAGACAGTTTAATCCCTTTTCAGACAGAAAGTTTTGCATTTATATATCACCATTCATGATATCAGGACTTTCCAAAACTCGCTAAAGAGCCAATTAAGTACTTTTGAAGTGTAACCACTATTGTAATGTAGGAAGCGTAAAGGCAAATTCATGCACAGCAAGCTGTCACTCGTGGCCATGTTATAATGACCAGATAACCTGCACAAGTCATGTTGGGTAACAGATTAAATGTTGGCCTGGACACTGGGGAGTACAACCTTATTCTTCTTCAAAACAGTGCCATGGGATCTTTTAAGTCCATCTGAGAGGACAGATGAGGCCTTATTTAATGTTTCACCCTAAAAAAAGTGGGCAGGATTTTAAGGCCTTGTTCGTCCCAACACAGTAAAATCCCACCTGAGTTCAATTGACCTTCCTATTTTTTTGCCCCTCGTCCACTTGGATTCCCGTGGCGGGCGGGGCGGTAAAATTCTGGCCAGTATCTCTGACCAGGCAGAACCCCCTCATTACTGCACTGGGAGTGATAGCCTAGGTTACACACTCAAGACTCTGTGGGAGAATCCACAACCTTTTCTAGAATGTTTATGATTAGAATGAGGATGTTACATTTAGACTCATGGCCCAGGTCAAGGAACAGAAAATGAAGCAAGGCTCTGCTTATTATTTATCTCCAGTATCCCCTTTGGAAACAGGCATTGGGTGAAAGCGGGATTGGGATTCTCTGTGATACCTCTTATTATAGCTCACTGTCCAAGGACCACAGACAGATTTGTATTCCCTGGAGTTTAGAAGATTGAGGGGTAATCTGAGCAAAGGCATATGAAACAATAAGGTGATTTGATAGGGCGGATAGGGAGAAAGTATTTCATTTGAAGGGGAAATTCAGAACAAGCGGTCGCATAATCTTAGAAATAAGTCCAGGTCTTTTAGGGGTTTAAATCAGGAAAGACTTATACACATGAAGGATAATGGCGATCTTGAACTCTCTCCCTAAAAGGCTGTGAATTGACATTTTCAAGATGGGGATTTCGAGAAAAATCTCCTGAACTGCCTAATGAAATTATTAGTGCCACAGTTATCCAATCTCAGAGCTCTGTTACTGTATAAATTACCCAAGTGTTACAATATGTCTTGATGAAGGGCCATCCAGACTCGAAACGTTGGCTCTATTCTCTCTCCACAGATGCTATCAGACCTGCTGAGATTTTCCAGCATTTTCTCTTTTTGGTTCACGATATGGCCTCAAGTTCTCTCTTGTGTTCTGAACCACCTCAGATTTTGTAGATATGGATCATGGTGGGAAAATAGAACTGAGTTACAGATCAGCCATGATCTAAATGGGTGGTGGTTGTTTTGCTGCCGACTCTATGTAAAATATCTATGTAACAGGTTAGAGAGACTGAATGGTCTCCCCCTGATTTAAACCTCATGCGTACATTTCACTGACCACTGATGCTATTCCTGAAGGTAATACACTGAGACCCTTGACTTCCAGTGGGATTGATGGACTAATTCTCAGGTTAAGTCAAACTTTATAAACCCACAACTTTCAGAATTGGGGATTTTCTGGCCGTTCTGCCAGTGGTACCTTCTGATCCCTCTGACGGCGACCCCTCCACTGTGGATTCCTCAGCAGTGCTGAGTGCACACAATGGGAAACCTTGTTGACAGCAGCGGGACTGGAAGACCCCATCACTGTCAAACACGCTGCGGTTCTGTTATTCATTCATGGGACATGAACATCGCTGGTTGGCCAGCATTTATGCCCATCCCTAATCAAGAATCAATCACATTGCTGTGGCTCCGGAGTCACATGTAGTCCAGACTAGGTAAGGACGGCAGATTTCCTTCCCTATATGATATCAGTGAACCGGATGGGTTTTTCCAACAACTGACAATGGTTTCATGGTCATCAGTAGATACTTAATTCCAAATTTTTTAAAATTGAATTCAAATTTCACCATCTGCTGTGGTGGGATTTGAACCCGCGTCCCCAGAACACTATCTGAGTTTCTGGATTAATAGTCTAGTGATAGTACCACTCAGCCATCGCCTCCCCTATATTTTACCCGAGGACTGAACCACAGAGTTATCTACAGAACAAAGAACAAAGAACAGTACAGCACAGGAAACAGGCCCTTCGGCCCTCCAAGCCTGTGCCGCTCCTTGGTCCAACTAGACCAATCGTTTGTATCCCTCCATTCCCAGGCTGCTCATGTGACTATCCAGGTAAGTCTTAAACGATGTCAGCGTGCCTGCCTCCACCACCCTACTTGGCAGCGCATTCCAGGCCCCCACCACCCTCTGTGTAAAAAACGTCCCTCTGATATCTGAGTTATACTTCGCCCCTCTCAGCTTGAGCCCGTGACCCCTCGTGATCGTCACCTCCGACCTGGGAAAAAGCTTCCCACTGTTCACCCTATCTATACCCTTCATAATCTTGTACACCTCTATTAGATCTCCCCTCATTCTCCGTCTTTCCAAGGAGAACAACCCCAGTCTACCCAATCTCTCCTCATAGCTGAGACCCTCCATACCAGGCAACATCCTGGTAAACCTTCTCTGCACTCTCTCTAACGCCTCCACGTCCTTCTGGTAGTGCGGCGACCAGAACTGGACGCAGTACTCCAAATGTGGCCTAACCAGCGTTCTATACAGCTGCATCATCAGACTCCAGCTTTTATACTCTATACCCCGTCCTATAAAGGCAAGCATACCATATGCCTTCTTCACCACCTTCTCCACCTGTGTTGCCACCTTCAAGGATTTGTGGACTTGCACACCTAGGTCCCTCTGTGTTTCTATACTCCTGATGACTCTGCCATTTATTGTATAACTCCTCCCTACATTATTTCTTCCAAAATGCATCACTTCGCATTTATCCGGATTAAACTCCATCTGCCACCTCTCTGCCCAATTTTCCAGCCTATCTATATCCTGCTGTATTGCCCGACAATGCTCTTCGCTATCCGCAAGTCCAGCCATCTTCGTGTCATCCGCAAACTTGCTGATTACACCAGTTACACCTTCTTCCAAATCATTTATATATATCACAAATAGCAGAGGTCCCAGTACAGAGCCCTGCGGAACACCACTGGTCACAGACCTCCAGCCGGAAAAAGACCCTTCGACCACTACCCTCTGTCTCCTATGGCCAAGCCAGTTCTCCACCCATCTAGCCACTTCTCCTTGTATCCCATGAGCCTTAACCTTCTTAACCAACCTGCCATGTGGGACTTTGTCAAATGCCTTACTGAAATCCATATAGACGACATCCACGGCCCTTCCTTCATCAACCGTTTTTGTCACTTCCTCAAAAAACTCCACCAAATTTGTAAGGCACGACCTCCCTCTTACAAAACCATGCTGTCTGTCACTAATGAGATTGTTCCGTTCTAAATGCACATACATCCTGTCTCTAAGAATCCTCTCCAACAACTTCCCTACCACGGACGTCAAGCTCACTGGCCTATAATTTCCTGGGTTATCCCTGCCACCCTTCTTAAACAACGGGACCACATTTGCTATCCTCCAATCCTCAGGGACCTCACCCGTGTCCAAAGAAGCGACAAAGATTTCCGTCAGAGGCCCAGCAATTTCATCTCTCGTCTCCCTGAGCAGTCAAGGATAGATGCCATCAGGCCCTGGGGCTTTGTCAGTTTTAATGTTCCCTAAAAAACCTAACACTTCCTCTCTTGTAATGGAGATTTTCTCTAACGGGTCAACATCTCCCTCCGAGACACTCCCGGTTAACACGCCCCTCTCCTTCGTGAATACCGATGCAAAGTATTTATTTAGGATCTCCCCTATTCCCTTGGGTTCTAAGCATAATTCCCCTCCTTTGTCCCTGAGAGGTCCGATTTTCTCCCTGACAACTCTTTTGTTCCTAACGTATGAATAGAATGCCTTAGGATTCTCCTCATAAAGAATATGAGGTGTTCCGGAATACAGGAGAGAACCTGGGGCCATGCATACTGTGACACTCTGGTAATTTAGAGAGTAACAGAACTCTTGAGTTGGATAACTTGTGGCACTAACAAATTCAATAGGGAGATCAGGAGAAACTATTTTTCATAGAATGGTTAGAATATCGGATCTGCTGCCAAGCGGAGTGGTCGAGGAGAATTATATTGATATATTTAAGGAAAAGTTAGATAAATACATTAGGGAGAAAAGAATTGAAGGATATGCTGATAGGATTAGGTGAAAAGGCTTGTGAAGACTATTAACTCTTTAGTTTGGTCCAGTTGGGCCGAAAGTTCTTTTTCTGGAAGTATATTCTAATGTAATGTCTTGATAATTTTGCCAATTGCAGTCAGTGAAACCTCATGGTAGTTGGTGAGGAAAAATGGAAAAATGTCAAACTGAGGCAACATGGGGTATTCTTCTGGGACCGGGGCTGAGACATAATAGGAGAGTATAGAGGGAGTTCTGCCCTGTGTCTAACTCGTGCTGCACCAGCCCTGGCAATATTTGATGGTAAGAAGTTCAACAACACCAGGTTAAAGTCCAATAGGTTTATTTGGTAGCAAACGCCACACAAGCTTTCGGAGCACCAAGCCCCTTCTTCAGGTGAGTGGGAATTCTGTTCACAAACAGGGCATGTAAAGACACAGACTCAATTTACATGAATAATGGTTGGAATGCGAATACTTACAGCTAATCAAGTCTTTAAGATACAAACAACGTGAGTGGAGAGAGCATCAAGACAGGCTAAAAAGATGTGTATTGTCTCCAGACGAGACAGCCAGTGAAACTCTGCAGGTCCAGGCAAGCTGTGGGGGTTACAAATAGTGTGACATGAACCCAATATCCCGGTTGAGGCCGTCCTCGTGTGTGCGGAGCTTGGCTATCAGTTTCTGCTCAGCGACTCTGCGCCGTCGTTAAACTTCTTACTGTGTTTACCCCAGTCCAACGCCAACATCTCCACATCAGTTCAGCTTGTGTGGCTTTTGCTACCAAATAAACCTGTTGGACTTTAACCTGGTGTTGTTAAACTTCTTACTGTGTTTACCCCAGTCCAACGCCGGCATCTCCACATCAATATTTGATGGGGCAGTATAGAGGGGGCTTTACGCTGTTTTGTAACCCATGTTGTATTTCAGCACAATGACTGGATGCCTAGAGAATGAAAACTTTCAATCCCCAGCCTGATAAATACTAAACTTGAAATATCTGTACATGTTAGTTATGGCAAGAAGTCTAACAACACCAGGTTAAAGTCCAACAGGTTTATTTGGTAGCAAAAGCCACTAGCTTTCGGAACAGGCTGTCCCTTTGTCGGGTGGGTGGGAGTTCTGATTACAAACAGGGCACAAAGACACAAACTCAATTTACATGAATAATGATTGGAATGTGAGTCTTTACAGCTAATCAAGTCTTAAAGGTATGGACAATGTGAGTGGAGGGAGCATTAAGCATAGGTATTGTCTCCAGACAGGACAGCTAGTGAGATTATGCACATCCAGGCAGGTTGTGGGGGTTACAGATGGTGTGACATGAACCCAATATCCCGGTTGAGGCCGTCCTCATGTGTGCAGAACCTGGCTATCAGTCTCTGCTCGGCGACTCTGCGCTGTCGTGAGTTTGTGTCTTTGTGCCCTGTTTGTAATCAGAACTCCCACCCACCTGACGAAGGGACAGCCTGTTCCGAAAGCTAGTGGCTTTTGCTGCCAAATAAACCTGTTGGACTTTAACCTGGTGTTGTTAGACTTCTTACTGTGTTTACCCCAGTCCAACACCGGCATCTCCACATCGTGTTAGTTATGGACTGAGTTCTGTTGTCAATCAGCGGATTAACCTGATCATGATTTCACTGACCATTATATTCATTCGGTATTTCCTAGTTGTGATTGGAAGGAGTTAAATCTTGATGAGGTTAAGCCTTACTGTACTTTCCAGAGGAGTTTATTATAATATCGCAGCAATACGTTTCCTGTTTAGGGTTGACATTCCTCAACTGGACTCTTGGTTCAGTTACCATGGCAAGGTCCTTGTCTTATATTTGTGGAGATGTGGAACTTACATAATATTGTTAGTCAATGCACATGTGTGATTGGGTTTCAACAAATAAAGCTGGAAAAGGATGTTTTAGTTAGCTAAAATTTATTGTTTATTTAATATTTTTCACAAGTGTCTATTTTTGGGATGAGAGATCCGAATAGGCTTGGGAAGGATAGAATGTTCTTCCATGTTTAACATGCAACATCAGGATTAAATGCTCCCGGGTCAGGTAAAATTCCTGTTCTGCCATAACAATTTACTTTAAACTCAAGTTGAGAAACCAAAGCCATTGCTATGGCTTGGTGCTTCCATTTCTTCCAGCAATATGGCCTATCCAAGTGAGATTGCTAAGGTAGTGCTAAATTAGTGTCTGGTTAAAGCTCCACACCCTTGCTCAATAAACTATGAATGCTCCAACTGGGCTTATATTGTCAGCTTGGCTCAGTTAGTAGCACTTAGGCTTCCAGAGTCAGTCTGTCCAAAGCCCCCTGAAGGCAATGAATGTAGTCTAGGCTGACACACATGACTCCTTCCCAGATATTTGCTTTTCCATCTCTGACTCATGCTCCCAATGAATCCCACTACTTGTGCAGTTCTCACAGAATTACTCCTTTGGAATCTGGCCGGCAAAAACTGACCCAGGATCAGCTTTTGTAGGGATTAATGCCAAACTCTTTACATGCACGATGGAATATCACAGTAACTTCATTGCAGCGTTAATGTAAACCTTACTTGTGACTCATAAATAAACTTTGACTTTAACTTGTAAGTGGGAAGACTCTCAATACTTCTGGACAAGAGAACCCATTTTCATGATGGAAAAATGGGAATTCAGAACTGGGGGTCATAGCTTGAGGACAAGGAGTAAACCTTTTAGAATTGAGGTGAGGATAAATTTCTTCACCCAGAGGGTAGTGAATTTGTGGAATTCACTACCACAGAAAGTAGTTGAGGCCAAAACATTGACTGATCTCAAGAATAAATTAGATATAGCTCTTAGGACTAAAGGGATATAGGGGGGAAGGGGGGAATAGGATGTTGAATTCGATGTTCAGCCATGATCAAAATGAATGGAGGAGCAGGCTCAAAGGGCCAAATGGCCTACTCCTGCTTCTAGTTTCTATGAATTCAGCTGAATAGCAACCTGAACGTTAGCTGTTTATATATGTTGTGAAACTCCAGGATAATGTGGCTTTTCTAGTGTCAGCTTTTATACAGTGTACATTGTGAATCATCAAAGGTACAACTAGAGTGCAACAAATGTGACACTTCATTTGGAATATGTACAAAGCCCGTGCTAATCTCCAGGGTTTTCAACGCTCCTCCAGTTGATGGATTTTCAAGAAATTCCGGCAACTCCCAGTGGCAAAAGGGTTTCAGCTTCCATGTGATTTATTCTGTTTCAGCAAATATTATCGTCACATTGCACTTCACCAGGCCATAATGAAGATACTTCTGCCACAGTTTTAGCTCTTCAACCATAACCGCACGCGCCCCTCCCCCCCCCCTCCCCCTTTTGTCATTGGTGCCACTGCTATCTTCATGACAATGCTACCAGACAGGCCCACAGAAGTCTCAAACATTGATAGGAAGTCACAACATATGCCAAGGTATTGTTTTTATTCCTTGATTTGATGTAGGAGTCACTGGCTGGGCCAACATCTGTTGCCCATCCCTAATTGCCCTTCAACTGGGTGGCTTATTCAACCATTTCAGAGGGCAGTTAAGAGTCAACCACATTGCCATAGATCTGGAGTCACATGTAGGCCAAACCAGGTAAGGACAACAGATTTCCTTCCCTACAGGACATTATTGAACTAAATGAGTTTTTACGACAATCAAGGATAGTTGTAGTGACCATGAAACTATTTAAATTCCAGATTTTATTTAAATTCTACTAGCTGCTGCAGCGGGATGAGAACCCATGTCCCCAGAGGAATGGCCTGGACCTCTGGATTACTAGTCCATTAGTCTGGGCCTCTGGATTACGAGACCAATGACATTACTACCGTGCCACCATATCCTCAATTGATAGATATTCATGCGCCTGGGTAAAAGCAAGATGGAGAAATATTAGCTTCCAGTGTGAGGAAATCCCCTTTCTGCTCTTCTCTCAATCTCTATGTCACCCTCCTCCTCTCTTCCCTTTTCTTCACTCCCCCATCTCCTCCTCTCTATGTCTCTTTGTCTTCTGTGATCCCACTATCTCTGCCCTGGTCTATGTTCCTCTCTTCCATTATCTGCTTCTCTCTATTACCATCTCTTTTACCCTCCTTCTTATTATCTCCGTCCCTAGCCACCTCCTCTCTCTTCCTCCACTCTCTCTCCATCCTTTCTGTCTGTTTATCTGTCTCTCGCCCTCTCTCTTCCTCTTTCCCCCTTCTCTCTCTGCTTCCTCCTTTCTCTCTCCATCTCTATCCCCATCTCTCTGCCTGACCATTCCTCCCTCTATTCTCTCTCTCTGCGTTGAACTTGCTTGTCTTCTCTCCACTCTGTTTTTCTCATTTTCTGGAGTTCCCCCTTTTCTCCTGTTACTCCTGCAGTGTCAGACACACTAGCCAATGTTTAAATTTCATCTAGGTGGCATATTGGTTTAGCACACACTGTCCTTTCAGCTCTGGGGCTTGGGTTCAAACTGGGTGAGCTAATGCCTGTCATTTCCTATAGTAACAGAAGAAATTACATTTGTTCAGCACCATTATCACATCCTCAGACAATGCCAAAGAACAATTAAGATATGAGACATTACTTGTTGAGCTAGTTGCCCTGTAGGTAAACACAGACACTTTTCAAATGGTAAGATCAAGCAAGCAGTAAATAAACAACCAAATAATTAGTAGTCTTGGTTGAGGTAAGATAGTTGGGAACTCATTACTCTGCTTTGAATTGTATGACACTATGTTATTTATATCTACACAAGTAAGCATAGTTTCAGACCAAACAACTGCAGCCCGGCGGCACTTCCCAAGGAGAGCACCAGAATAGAAAGGCTCAAATGGAACGCAACCCATTGGCAGTCTTTTACCAATGCTGCAGAGATAAGGAAAGGCTTACAGTTATAGAGCAATCTCAGTCATCTCAGGACCTGTTCTTGCAGCCAATGAATTATTTTTTGAATTGTTGTAATGTGGGAAATGGGGCAGCCAATTTGAGCACCGACAGATCCCACAAACAGCAACTTGATAACGAGCAGAGAATTTGTTTTAGCTTGAGAAATAAGCATTGGCAGGACGCCAAGGTGAATTCCCTGTTATAGAGTCATAGGCCGGAATTTTACCGTCTGGCACGCCCCAGAATCGGGGCGGGCGAGGCTCACAGAACGGCATTCTCCATTGGCCTAGCGTTGGACCTTACGAACCTCGGGCGGGCGAGGTCGTAAAACACCGGCCACAAAGTCATACAGTACAGAAGAGGCCCATCGGCCTATTGAGTCTACACCAACAAAACTACACCAAATCTACATTAATCCCGCTTTCCAGCACTTGGCCCATAGCCTTGAATGTTATGACATTTGAAGTGAAGTTTATTTTACAAAGTTTATTTATTATTGTCACAAGTAGGCTTACATTAACACTGCAATGAAGTTACTGTGAAAATCCCCTAGTCGCCATACTCCGGCGCCTGTTCGGGTACACTGAGGGAGAATTTAGCACGGCCAATCCACCTAACCAGCATATCTTTCGGACTGTGAGAGGAAATGGGAGCACCTAGAGGAAACCCATGCAGACATGGGGAGAACATACAGACTCTGCACAGACAGTGACCCAAACTGGAAATCGAACCCAGGTCCCTGGTGCTATGAGGCAGCAGTGCTACCCACCGTGCCAACGTGCTGCCCATCCAGTGCTCATCCAGGTACATTTTAAAGATGTGAGTCTCTACTCCCAGGCAGTATATTCCAGACTCCCACAGCCTCTGGGTGAAAAAATCTTTCCTCAAATCCCCTCTAAATCACCTGCACCTCACCTTAAAATTATGCCCCCTCATTATTGACCCTTCAACCAAGGGGAACAGCTGCTTCTTATCCACCCTGTCCATACCCCTCATAATCTGATACAACTCAATCAGGTAGCCCTCAGCCTTCCTGCTCTACAGGAAACAACCCAAACCTATCCAGCCTCTCTTCATAGCTGAAATGCTCCGGCCCAGGCAACATCCTGATGAGCCTCCTCTGGAACCTCTCCAATACAATCGCATCCTTCCTGTAGTGAGGTGACCAGAACTGCACACAGTACTCCAGCTGCGACCTAACCAAAGTTTTGTGTCATGTGATATTTTAAATTGACCTGATAGCACAGACAAGCAGTCAGTTTAACATCCCAGCTGAAAGGTGGCACCTCCGACTGTGCAGCACTCCGACTGTATTGCGCTGGTGTATCAGATGATTGCCTCTGGAGTAGTATTTGAATGCACAATCTGGGAAAGGTGTGAGTTGACCAGAACACTGTCAAATTTGAACAACATATTTTCTGACTTTTACTTGACTGGTTTAACAATGCTTCCAATCTCCGATTCCAATTCTTGTCATTTCTGGTGCTTTTGCTGCAGACACCCTGAACATCCATCACAGTCACATCTCCTGACCTGAGTTTAGATATCACACAACACGAACTGCTGTTCTCTCTTAGTGTCTTGTGATGGAAGAGCTGTGTGACAAGAGGGACAGTTTTATGAGAAGTTGGATTGTGCTGTTTTATCAGGACTTTGATTAGCTTCCCTATGCTGCCAGGCTATTTCTGTGCTGCCAGATATTGGATTTTGTTTTACTACTTTGTTCCTGTTTTTTGTTCACTTTCTCTCTGTGCCTTTGGCCAGAAGTTAATGCCTTTCTCTGAGGTTGTTTAATGCTGGCGGGTGTTTAAATTGGGCTGTAGGGTGGCAGGTGGGGATCCCACTGCATTCCTGCTTCTACCCCTATAGTCTGGTGTGGGAAGGCTAATGGGCGGCCTTCATGCCTGACTCCAATTGCGGCGCTTAAGTGGGCAATTAATGCACACTGGAGTCTCACAAGCCATGTGTTAGTATTCACCCAACAGTGGGTGGGGGTTCCACCACATGGGTAGTCCAAAAAGGAAACGGTTATATATCTACGTGGTTGCATGATTGCTTTAAGAGCCAATCACATGTTTTGATAGTGATGTTATTGGGATGTTTCACAGGCTCTTGTTTAGTTTCATCTTCTGTTCTGTGCAGAGGACATCTCTTTCAATAAACCTGTTGCATCTTAGTTGAATCTTGGTGTGCAAACCACGTCTTTTCTTTTTTGTTTAAAACCCACAGCCCCTAACATAGTTAGCACATTACAGAAACTCTGCTGAGGCTGCTTGCAGGCTCCTAGGGAGGATCCCTTATTCGAAGGCACTCAGTGTCTTATGGAGGGACTGGCACCAGGAGGGGGTATGAGAACCACCCCTCGGGCTTTTCTGCTGACCCCCTCCCTCCTGCAACCACCACCCCACAAACCCCCTCTTGCCATCACTCACCCATGCCTGGGTCTTGGGTGAATGTACCACCAAAGCAGCCAGCAGGTCACCAGTGGCGCTGCCAAGCAATGAGGAGATCCGGCTTCTGATTGGCCAGTAGCTCTCAGCAAGCAGGACTTCCGCCCCCAGGGAGATCCTGGGGAGTTTGGCCAATACCCTGTTTCCCCATATTAAATTCTGCCCTTTATTTTTCTGTGTACGTTTGTGTTCCTTTCTTTGCCAGCCATTCACGGTGGCACAGTGGTTAACACTGCTCCCTCACAGCGCCAGGGATCCGGGTTCGATTCCCAGCCTGGGTCTGTGCGAAGTCTGCATGTTCTCCCCGTGTCTGCGTGGGTTTCCTCTGGGTGCTCCCGTTTGCTCCCACAGTCCAAAAGACGCGCTGGTTAGGTGTATTGGCCATGCTAAATTCTCCCTCAGTGTACCCGAACAGCCGCCGGAGTGTGGTGACTGGGGGATTTTCACAGTAACTTCATTGCAGTGTTAATGTAAGCCTACTTGTGACACTAATAAATAAATTTAAAACTTAAACCGTCTTTCTTTCTGCCTATCTCTTTCCCTCCTCACCTCATCATTTGATTCACTCTTCCTGTCTCTCCTAATGTTCATTCTCTCTCCCTCTTTCCTATTTCTCTTTCATACCTCCCTCCTTCTTTCTCTGAATGTCTCTAACTTTGCTTTCTTAGCTCTCTCCTACTTCTTTGTTTTCCACTTGACCTCCCGCATTTCCTCTTCCTCAGTCGGTCTTTGTCTGCTCTTCTAACTCTCGCTTTGGAGATTGTGTCAGCTGTGGCTCGGTTAGTAGTGTTCTAGCTTCTGAGTCAAAAGATTGTGGGTTCGAAATACTTCAGCACACGAATCTCAGCTGTCAGTTTAGTGCAGCACTGAGGGAGTGCTGCACTGTCAGAGGTGCCACCTTTCAAATGAAGCATTATACTGAAGTCTGTTGGTCCTCTCAGATGGATGAAGATTCCATGGCACTATTTCGAAGAACAGCCAAGGAGTTTTCCCTGGTATCCTGGCCAATGTTTATCTCTCAACCAATATTGCTAAACAGATTATATGGTCATTATCACAATGCTGTTTGTGGGAGCTTGCTGTGCACAAATGATCATGTTTCCTTTATACAACGGTGACTACGCTTCAAAAATACGTCCTTGGTTGCAATGTGCTTTCGGATGTCTTAAGGTTGTGAAAAGTCTCTCTTTCTCCCGTCCGAGTTCCCTGTTACTCCAGTTCATGAGACAACAAAGCAGGTTTCGAGATGTTCAAAGTTTCTAACACTGTGATTACAGTAAAGATTTCCCAAATTTGTGTCTGAGTCATGTGCTGGAAACTCCCAACATCACAAAGCCATTGTTAACATTTAACAAAGGATCCTTTTTGTGGGGGAAACATCTGTGTGTGGGCATATTTTCTGTTCCTATTTATAGCAAGATAATAAAGGCATTTACATAATGCCTGCCACTACCCCCTAGTTTGTTCAAAGCATTTTGCAACTGATGAACTATTTTCCTGAAGTGTAGTTACTGTTGCAATGTGGCAGCCAATTTGCAGATGTAAGATCACAAAAAATTGGAGCAGCAGTTGACCATTCAGTCCATTGAGTTTGGTGAGCCATTTAAGGTCAAGGCTGCTCTATTTCAGTTACTCCTTCTTCTGTAACCCTTAAACCCAAAAATCTATTGATTTATGACTTTAGCGTACTCAACAACTGAGAATTGGCAGCTTCCTGGGATAGAGAATTCTGTGCACAATTGGCCCTGCAAACAGCAATGTTTTAACAACCAGATAACTTGTCCCTGAGTGATATTGGTCAAAGCAGCACGATGGCAGTGGGCGGCATGGTGACATTGTGGTTAGCACTGCTGCCTCACAGCGCCAGGGATCTGGATTCAATTCCGACCTCGGGTGACTGTGTGTGGAGTTTGCACATTCTCCCCATGTCTGTGTGGGTTTCATTTGGGTGCTCCAGTTTCCTCCCACACTCCAAAGATGTGGGGTGGGATTCTCTGATCGCATTTGCCTCAAAACCGGAGAATCCCGCCCGAGGTCAATAGGCCTTTGTGTGGTCCACTTCCCACCTCCCCGCAGCCAAGATGTGGGGTTACAAGGATAGGGTGGGAGAGAGGGCTAGAATAAGATAAGCTATCAGAAAGTCAGTGCAGACTCAATGGATCGAATGGCCTCTTCTGCACTGTAGGAATTCTATGATTCTAAGGGATAAATATTAGCCAGGACACCAGGGAGAATTCAAATAGAAACTGGAAATTCTGGGAATACTCAGGTCTGGAAGCATTTGTGGAAAGAGAAACACAACTGGATACTTCACCTTCGTAACATTTGGTGGGTGAAGACATCAGGACCAAGAGACGCACAAGCAATATAAGTTTAGGGGACGAATCCTGACCAAGGCATGCTTTGTAACATTGTTCAGACCTCACCTTCTGCCAATGGTCAAAATCAGGTTAACAGGGTTAAAAGAATGAAGCATCAAAATATAGGTTGACACTCCCAGTGAAGGTAGTGCTGCATCTTTTGGGTGAGAAGCTAAAACCGAGGCTTTGAGTGCTCTCTCAGATGGATATATATGATCCTATGGCTTTAAACTGAGCAGGAGAATTCTTCTGGCCAATAATTATACATCAATCAACATCAGTGAAAGTATATTCGTCATTATCACATTGTTGACAGTGGGAGTTGCTGTGCATAAATTGGCTGCCACATTCCATACATTATAATAGTGACTACACCTCAAGAGTCTTACATCGACTATAAAGGTCTCTGGGATATCTTGAAGTTGTGAAAGAAACAATATCAAAGCAAGTTTCTTTCTTCTTCATTGCACAGAGCATCTGTGGTCAAATAGTTCCAGAGTTCCGATTAATATTTACATCAAAGATATATGGAACACACAAAGATGACACGGTGGTGCGGTGGTTAGCGCTGCTGCCTCATTGCACCAGGGACCTGGGTTCAATTCCGGCCTCGGGGGACTGTCCGTGTGGAGTTTGCACATTCTCCCCGTGTCTGCGTGGGTTTCCTTCAGTTGTTCCAGTGTCCCCCCACAGTCCAAAGATGTGCAGGGTTAGTTTGATTTTGTTTCATCAGAAGTAACCCTTTAAACTCCTGGGCGGCACGGTAGCACAGTGGTTAGCACTGCTGCTTCACAGCTCCAGGGTCCCGGGTTCGATTCCTGGCTCGGGTCACTGTCTGTGTGGAGTTTGCACATTCTCCTCGTGTCTGCGTGGGTTTCCTCCGGGTGCTCCGGTTTCCTCCCACAGTCCAAAGATGTGCGGGTTAGGTTGATTGGCCAGGTTAAAAATTGTCCCTTAGAGTCCTGGGATGCGTGGGTTAGAGGGATTAGCGGGTAAAATATGTGGGGGTAGGGCCTGGGTGGGATTGTGGTCGGTGCAGACTCGATGGGCCGAATGGCCTCCTTCTGCACTGTAGGGTTTCTATGTTTCTTATTCTATGTTTCTAAATGCAGACAATAAAAATAGAACAAAACTTAGTCCAAGTTAGAAATCAAAAAAAGGGTTTAATAAAGAAACATTATTACTCCAAGCTTGGGGCCTCGCGTTGGGCCAATCCAAGCTCCCCACAATTCTACACAGTTTCTTATTTATAGTGGTCAGCTGACTATTACATCTTTCTGTAATTGGTTCCATGGTTTATTGGGTCAGCTGATTACATCTTGTTACCATTGGTCACGTTACATCCAATACAAAGTTGTCACCGGTTACATTCGAGCAGGTTGGCCATGCTAAGTTGTCACTTAGTGTCAGGGGAACTAGCAGGGTAAATACGTGGGGTTACGAGGATGGGGCCTGGGTGGGATTGTTGTCAGTGCAGGCTCAATGGGCCAAATGGCCTCCTTCTGCACAGTCGGGATTCTATGGCAGGCAGGAAAAGACTAGCTTGTCCATCAAGTCTGCTCCACACTCACAATGGCCAGATCACAATAAACGTAATAAATCGCCGCAGCGAGTTTCCCTGCCCGACTCCCCCAGACTTTTCTTTCTCACTGGTTTGCTGGTGGGCGGTACGGTAGCGCAGTGGTTAGCACTGCTGCTTCACAGCTCCAGGGTCCCGGGTTCGATTCCCGGCTCGGGTCACTGTCTGTGTGGAGTTTGCACATTCTCCTCGTGTCTGCGTGGGTTTCCTCCGGGTGCTCCGGTTTCCTCCCACAGTCCAAAGATGTGCGGGTTAGGTTGATTGGCCAGGTTAAAAAAAATTGCCCCTTAGAGTCCTGGGATGCGTAGGTTAGAGGGATTAGCGGGTAAAATATGTGGGGGTAGGGCCTGGGTGGGATTGTGGTCGGTGCAGACTCGATGGGCCGAATGGCCTCCTTCTGCACTGTAGGGTTTCTATGTTTCTTATTCTATGTTTCTAAATGCAGACAATAAAAATAGAACAAAACTTAGTCCAAGTTAGAAATCAAAAAAAGGGTTTAATAAAGAAACATTATTACTCCAAGCTTGGGGCCTCGCGTTGGGCCAATCCAAGCTCCCCACAATTCTACACAGTTTCTTATTTATAGTGGTCAGCTGACTATTACATCTTTCTGTAATTGGTTCCATGGTTTATTGGGTCAGCTGATTACATCTTGTTACCATTGGTCACGTTACATCCAATACAAAGTTGTCACCGGTTACATTCGAGCAGGTTGGCCATGCTAAGTTGTCACTTAGTGTCAGGGGAACTAGCAGGGTAAATACGTGGGGTTACGAGGATGGGGCCTGGGTGGGATTGTTGTCAGTGCAGGCTCAATGGGCCAAATGGCCTCCTTCTGCACAGTCGGGATTCTATGGCAGGCAGGAAAAGACTAGCTTGTCCATCAAGTCTGCTCCACACTCACAATGGCCAGATCACAATAAACGTAATAAATCGCCGCAGCGAGTTTCCCTGCCCGACTCCCCCAGACTTTTCTTTCTCACTGGTTTGCTGGTGGGCGGTACGGTAGCGCAGTGGTTAGCACTGCTGCTTCACAGCTCCAGGGTCCCGGGTTCGATTCCCGGCTCGGGTCACTGTCTGTGTGGAGTTTGCACATTCTCCTCGTGTCTGCGTGGGTTTCCTCCGGGTGCTCCGGTTTCCTCCCACAGTCCAAAGATGTGCGGGTTAGGTTGATTGGCCAGGTTAAAAAAAATTGCCCCTTAGAGTCCTGGGATGCGTAGGTTAGAGGGATTAGCGGGTAAAATATGTGGGAGTAGGGCCTGGGTGGGATTGTGGTCAGTGCAGACTCGATGGGCCGAATGGCCTCCTTCTGCACTGTAGGGTTTCTATGATTTCTATGGTTTGCTTCAGGAATGGGTCAGAGCAGCTACTATCAAAGCAGGAAACAAGGGCCCAATTTGGCTTTGTGTTGAAACTAGCCATGATTTATGCCCGTGTCTTATTCCATATTGAATGATGCAGTGGAATCTGTTCCCCTCCAGTTATTTATTGTGCCTGGCAGACCAGCACAATCTTCTCTTTCATGAGGAAGAGCGAGAGAGAGAGAGAGAGAGAGCGCCACTGTTCACGACCACTCTCCTTTGATAAACATTGACAGAGTTGCTTCTAAAGTTTCAAAAAAAAGACTTGCATTTATACAGGTGGGCTTGCATCCAACTGGCTCAACACTGAACACTAGAGATTTCCCAGGGCCAGACTCATTATCGCGTTTAAGATCGGAATAGTCCGTACATGCCCGCCTGGAGCATGTATGTGAGCTGACCTTCAAATCACCCTGCAAACTCTGGCCAGGTCAGCACGGGGCAACACTGCTGGGAGTAATCCCAGCATTAACATGGGCATGAGACACGGGAATTTAGGGCCGATTTTTAAAATCCCAATGCTATCCCTTAAAAGCCACAGGAGCACAGGAATCCATAGTAGGTATGGGCGGCACGGTGACATAGTGGTTAGCACTGCTGCCTCTCAGTGCCAGGGACCCGAGTTCAATTCCAGCCTAGGGTGACTGTGTGGAGTCTGTACGTTGTCCCCATGTCTGCATAGGTTTCCTCCGGGTGCTCCAGTGCCCTCCCACAGTCCAAAGATGTGCAGGTTCTTGTGCAGGATTGGCCATGCTAAATTGCCCTTAGGGTCAGGGGCATTAGCAGGGTAGGGTTGTGGGGATGGGGCCTGGCTGGGATTGTTGTTGGTGAAAGCTCAATGGGCCGAATGGCCTCCTTCTCCACTGTTAGGGATTCTCTGATTCTAATTTAACCCTGTGAGCTTGGTCCACCATTCAATTAGATCATTGCATATTTGTATCTTAATTACATCTACTTACCTTGGGTTCACAGCCTGCCTAAAAAAATGTTTACCAGCATCATGCAGCATGGTGGCAGAGGGCGGCAAGGTGGCACAGTGGTTAACACTGCTGCCTCACAGTGCCAGGGACCTGGGTTCGATTCTGGCCTTGCGTGACTATCTGTGTGGAGTTTACACGATCTCTCTGTGGATTTCCACCAGGTGCTCCAGTTTCCTTGCACAGTCAGGTGGCATGGTCATGCTCAATTGCCCCTTAGTGTCCAAAGATGTATAGGTTAGGTGGATTAGCCATCGGAAATGCACAGGTTACAGGGATAGGGGTAGGCCTGGGTAAGATGCTCTTTTGGAGAGTTGGTGCAAAATTGATGGGCCAAATGGTCTCCTTCTGCACGATAGGGATTCCATGGATCAGTTTTGAAGTTTTCCCTTCCGTCTCATTCTTTGAATGCCTCAATTTGACTTGGCATCATCTCCAAGCTGAGGGATTGGGCCTTTCAAAAGTGGGGGGAGGAAGGAAAACAAGAATCTATTTTAAAGCGTCGACAACTATTGTTCATCAAAGATATATATGTTCTTCTCAAACTGAGTTACTCAGGTTGATAGCGATCACCTGAGAATGTATTTTATGTCTAGATTGCAGAATTAAATGGTGAAATGTCATCTAAAGAATTCTAGTGCCTGGTTCCAGGATACTCCTGCTGACTCTGACATATTTTATCTCTTCTATATCATTTTCTGTTTATTCTGATGTAGTCATTACTTAAAATAAGTTTCTTGACATGCTTTCGCAAAGAGGAAACCCAGTGGATCTGATTTGCCTGTTTGAGAATTGCTGAGCACCGAGGTTTTATAAGCGTTGGGTTATTAATCACAGTATTACATTTCATAAAGAGTAAAAATGCTCTGTGCCATATGGGCCTGCCTCGCGAGAACAAATAGCATTCAATCTACACGAGGTATTCAATTAAACACGCTCCTTACGAGAAGCTACCTGGGGGAATTGTAAACAGCCGTCTCCAGGAGATGACAGGATTAAAATCTTTCCAACCACTATGATCTCTGTTCTGCTCAAGGACAGAGGTTATGTACCTATGGGTACAGAATCCACAATGCGATGGTGCATTTGCACTGCAAACCAGTCTCTCTGAAACATGTCAGTGACAGCATAGCTTTCATACGTTCTTTATTAAGAGTTCTTTAGATTAGGCTTTAAACCTGAGGTCCCAAACAGATGTTCCACTGGGCTCAGGTGAAATATTCCACGGCACTGTTCAAAGTAGAGCAGGGCCAAAATCCTAAATTTAGAACCGAGCCATTTAGGAGTAGAATCTGGAAGACCTTTTTCACATAAGTTTTTTAAAGTTTATTTGTTAGTATCACAAGTCGGCTTACGTTAACACTGCAATGGAGTTACCGTGGAAATCCCCTAGTCGCCACGCTCACCTGTTTGGGTACACTGAGGGAGAATTTAGCACGTCCAAGGCACCTAACTAGCACGTCTTTCGGACTGTGGGAGGAAATCCTGCTGACCATACATCTACATTTGGTCATAGACAACAGGGCAGAAGTGGAAGGGTGCGTTTCTGAATGGAGGGCTGTGACAAGTGGTGTTCCTCAGGGATCAGTGCTGGGACCTTTGCTGTTTGTAATATATATAAATGATTTGGAGGAAAATGGAACTGGTTTGGTTAGTATGTTTGCGGACAACACAAAGGTTGGTGGAATTGCGAATAGCGATGAGGACCATCAGAGGATAGAGCAGGATATAGATCGGTTGGAGACTTGGGCGGAAAGATGGCAGATGGAGTTTAATCCGGACAAATGTGAGGTACTGCATTTTGGAAGGTTTAATACAGATGGGAAATATACAGTAAATGGCAGAATCCTTAAGTGTATTGAAAGGCAGAGGGATCTGGGTGTACAGGTCACTGAAAGTGGCAATGCAGGTGGAGAAGGTAGTCTAGAAGGCATACGGCATGCTTGCCTTCATCGGCCGGGGCATTGAATTTAAAAATTGGCAAGTCATATTGCAGCTTTATAGAACCTTAGTTGGAGTATAGTGTTCAATTCTGGTCGCCATACTACCAGAAGGATGTGGAGACATAGGAGAGGGCACAGAAAAGATTTACCAGGATGTTGCCTGGTATGGTGGTCATTAGCTATGAGGACAGGTTGGAGAAACTTGGTTTGTTTTCACTGGAACGGCGGAGGTTGAGGGGCGACCTGATAGAAGTCTACAAGATTATGAGGGGCATGGACAGAGTGGATAGTCAGTTTTTTTCCTAGGGTGGAAGAGACAATTATTAGGGAACATAGGTCTCAGGTACGAGGGGCAAGTTTTAAAAGAGATGTACGAGGCAAGTTTTTTTACACAGAGAGAGGTGGGTGCCTGGAACTCGCTGCCAGGAGAGGTAGTGGAAGCAGATACGATAGTGACTTTTAAGGAGTGTCTTGACAAATTCATGAATAGGATGTGAATAGAGGGATTGGGCCCCGGAAGAGTAGGGTGTTTTAGTTCAGTTGGGTAGCATGGTCAGTGCAGGCTTGGAGGACCGAAGGGCCTGTTCCTGTGCTATAATTTTCTTTGTTCTTTGAAACTGGAGCACCCGGAGGAAACCCATACAGACATGGGGAGAACATGCAGACTCTGCACAGACGGTGATCCAAACCGGGAATCGAACCCAGGTTCCTGGCATTGTGAGGCAGCAGTGCTAATCACTGTGCCACCATGCTGCCCTGGAAACCTGGAATTTTTTCCCCAATGACTGCAGGTACTGGATCAATTCGGATTTTTAAGACTCATTTCCGCAGTTGTTTGTTAGGAAAGAATATCAAGTGATCAAGGACAGGTAAATGAAGTTGAGATGCAGATCAGCCACTGAATTTAAACAGGCTTAAGGGATTGAATTGCCTACTTCTGTTCCTAAGCCCCTGCTGGTGATGTGAGTTGCATCTGCTCCCCAACCAGCATCAACATAATTGGTTATTACTGTTAATGGACCTTGCTGTGTGCTAACTGGCTGAAACTTTCACCAGCACAAGAAGCAACACCATGCAAAAAATAACTCCTTTAGTGCTCTATGTTTCTTCTAGGAACTCCTTGAGGAAAGCTATATTTGATGGCCAATTCTACATACAGCCTTACAGGTGGGAACCAAAATTGGACCTATTTATGCGACAAGGGGCCATGATTGATGCTGATGCTCAGATAGTATTCAGGTTTTTCTGGTGACCACCTTAAACAGGCATCGTGTATGCTAATGAGGGGCCTAAAATTGATGTAAGGGTCATAGGGCACGGTCTTACTGGCCATTCTTGCCACGTTCCTGCTGCAGCAATGTCGGAGAATTTGACAGCCAGCCAAATCTCTGTTCACTGCAGCACGATTGGAAAATCCTTCCGGCGTGAATAGTGGTAACATTCCGGCTGTAGAATCTAACAGTGAGTATGAATGCTATTCAACCCATTATGCCTATGCCAGCTTTTCGAAAGACCTGATTCAGTCCTCCACCCTTTTACAAATTAGTCCTCTTCAAGCACATGTCTAATTACAGAATCAAAAAACTGTTACAGTGCAAAGGAGGCCATTTGGCCCATCGTGTGTGCACCGGCTCTCCAAACGAGCATCCTGTCTTACTGCCATTCTGCTGCCTTTTCCCCATACCCCTGCACATTGTTTCCACTCAAGTAATCATCCCGTGCCCTCCTGAATGCCTCGGTTGAACCTGCCTCCATCGCACTTCCAAGCAGTGCATTCCAGACCCAAACCACTTGTTGTATGAAAACATTTTTATTCAGCCAATTTTCTATCCACATTGTTACTGTCCCTTTTATTCCATGAACTATAATTTTTCTCACAGGTCTGTTGTATGGCATTGTATCAAATGCCTTCTGAAAGTCCATGTACACCACATCAATAGCATTACCCTCATCAACCCTTTTTGTTACCTCCTCAAAAAACTCTAGCAAGTTAATTAAACATAATTTCCCTTTTCATAATCAATGCTGTCTCTTCCTAATCAACTCACATTTTTCCGTGCGGCTACTAATTCTATCCTGATTTTATTCACGTAGAATCTGATTTCACCACCTTTTCAGCCAAATTCTCCGTCCTCGCTTGGAGTGGTGGCGGGACAGGAATGGCCGGAAGATTCCAGCCAACATGTTCCAGACCTTAACAACTCTCTGCATAAAGAAAATTCTACTCACTTCCCCTCTAATCTTTTTGCCATTTGTGTAAATCCATCTGTGGTTACCGACCTCCTTGCCAAAGGAAACAGTTACTCCCTACTTGCTCGATCAGAGTCCTCCAAAATTTTCAATAACTCTATTAGGTCTCCCCTCAGTCGTCCCTGTTCTAAGGAGGACAAGCCCAACTTTTCCAATCTCTTCATGTGACTGAAGTCCCTCATCCTAGTATCATCCTGATAATTCTTCTCTGCATCCTTGCTGAGGCCTTATATTCTTCCTAACATTTTATGCTCAGAATTCTATGCAATACTCCAGATGAGGCCTAACCTTACCTTGTAAAGGTTTAGCCTAACTAAATGATGGCCAGGAATCAGAGAGAACACCCCTGCTCTTCTTTGACGGAGGTACCAGCAGATAAGGTATCATTTCATTCCTTTTTAACATACTTTACCTAATGTGGAGCTGGGAGCAACAGAAGTACCCCCTCCTGGCTCCACAGTGGTATTGCAAGCCACTGTTGCACCTCATCCCCAACCCCACCATTAAACTCCCCTCCAATGAAGTTCATTGCCAGGCCCTGTTGTCCCCCATTCTCATTCACTTTGCATCCCAGGACCTACCTAGCCCAAAATGCTTCAGGGGAAACAAGGCAGGTGGCCGGACAACTCACTGGAATCATTCCAATGAGGCCTGTTTTGGATGAATCTCTCCTTCTGATACCCACTGGCCAAATCAAGCCCGAGAATGAACCCAAATGAAGACTTTTCCCATGGAACCGAACCAATTGTCACATGCAATCTCCCATCTGACTTTGAAGTGGGGGGAGAATTTTCTAAGTGATATTAGAAGGGTTTGACGTGGGTTTGGAAATGGAAAAAAGTGTATCTTCAGATACAATGTCAAAAATGACCTTTAAGCCATTCAGTCAGTCTCTTCAATGACGCATGCATAAACTGCTTAGTAATGGACCCAACTCAACTTGCTTAATCTTGAGAGGGAAGGTTTCACAAACTTCCTCCCTCCCCAAGGTAATTAAGTGAAACTTCAGAACATCTATCTAACCTTACTTCCTCCATTACTCAGCTTTGACTGATTGCCTTATAGCAGCCCAGCAGCTTAGGAACCATCACGATCCATAGGGTATTCCATCATCCTTGTCTCCAGTTACCCTTATGACCTTCAGTCTTTAATTCTCAATCAGATATTTGGCCAGCTCTTGAAGGAGTTAATCGGTGCAGTGCTAAATGTCTTTCGCAATTGTTTGGCGTCAATTTGATCTCTCTCAGTATTTTAAAGAAACAGTCCTTTTGTTTATTGGTCTCTATGTAGTCGAGACTATTATTGACCTGTGAGTAACAAATATCTATTAACTGGTGGGAATGAGGGGAAGATGAATGATGCCAAAGCCCAGAGATGTTCTGGGGGATTACAGTGAGGTTTAACATCTTGAATGCAATCTTCAAGTGAGCTTTATCAACAGCAAGATGTCAATAATTCAATAACTCAGCTTTAAACCCATCACTTTGAAGCCATGTATTAAACTCGGTCTGCAATGTCAAATTTGTTGAGTTTACACAATCCAAGACTCTCGGCCTAAGCTGTCTGTAGTTTTGAGCACCTCCTGGAGTCAGGAATTGCGTGGATCAGAGTGAAAATCCAATGAGCAAAATCAGGGTCTTCTATTCATCTGAAACTTTGTAAGCAGATTTAACCTAGGACAGGTGCCTCATGGATAATATAATCAATCATTGCGAGAGAATAGGTTGGTTGCGACTGCCCTTGGAGATGACTTTGGGTTATCGGTCAATGTGGTTACACTGCAACGCTTTGGAAATAGTCTGAACGGTCATTCATCAATTTAAATTTCCCAAAAGAAATTTTCTAACATTAGACCCTTCAGCGCAGAAAATAGACAAATGATTCCTTCCAAAACCAATGAAATCAGATTTTGCCTGTCACTTGTAATGATGACTTTTTCATTTCTGAGGGATATAGTTGAAAACAAATTCATCCCCAGTGAAAATTTAGCTTACACTTTAGGGGCTGCCATAACAACCTGCAAATGATTAAATTATAGGTGTATAATTTTTTGATAAATGTTTGTGCACATTGAGAAGGAATAGAACACTTTCATATTCCAGGCTGAAAGATTTTGAATAAGGAATTTTGACATCAGCATTTAAGGAAGAATTATGGATGGCATGGTGGCACAGTGGTTAGCACTGCTGCCTCACAGCGCCAGGGTCCCAGGTTGGATTCCTGGCTTGGGTCACTATCTGTGGGGAGTTGCACGCTTTCCCCATGTCCTCTAAGTGCTTCGGTTTCCTCCCACACTCCAAAGATGTACAGGTTAGGTGGATTGGCTACGCTAAGTTGCCCCTTAGTGTTGGGGTAAATACTTGGGGTTATAGGGATAGGGCCTGGGTGGGATTGTTATTGGTGCAGGCTCAATGGGTTGAATGGTCTCCCCCGGCACTGTCAGGTGTCTATGATTGACAAATGGGCTTGAAACCTTGGCTCATTGGGTAAAAGAGCAGCATCCGACAATAACTAACGGCAGAGGAAAGCAAGACAAAACTGTTAAACGTGACCAAAATCAGAAGGCGTGAATGGAATGTTGCAAATGTACAAAATTGACAGCCAGGAAAAGACCAGCTGGTCCATGAGGGAGTAGCATCATAACTAAATGCTTCTTCACTGCATCTCCCGCTTTGGTTGATTCTTACTTCTCATGCTTGAAGAGCAAGAAAATATCCTTTCATCCTCATGGGTTTATCTCATTTCCCCTGAAATGTATTTGTGCCATTCGCCTCAGTCGCTCTGTATGGTAACATGTACTACATTCTCACATTTAAAATGACCAAGAAACTTCAGAAGAGCATTAACAAAAGTTAACACCAAATCATGCATGGGATTTTCAGGCCCTCTGGCAGTGGGTTTTCCCACGGTGGAGGCAACGAGTCATTGGCCACTGGTGGGAAGTCAATGGCCATTTGCGTGGATCACTGGCCCCACTGCGGGGAGCCCCGCTATGGGGGGCCAATCTTCACAGGACCGGAAATCCCACCATTGGGAAGGGCTGGAAACTCCCGCGCATGCATGTAAAGAGATATTAGGATAGGTGACCAAACACTTGCTTAAAGAGTAGTTTTTAAGGAGCATCATAAAGGAGAAGGGAGAGGTAGAGAGGCAGAGAGTTTGTGGTTGAAGTCAGAAAGAGGTCATCTCACCTCACTACCACTGACTAGCAGCACCAGCTGGCTGTATGTTGTGGGAATCTTGAGTGGACGGTGTGTTATCTAAGAAAACCTCATCAAGAATCTGCCGCCACAGAGACTCCAATCTTTTTCTCTCCAGCTCCCGATGAAAGGTGTCCAATAAATTTGGAGGGATGAAACAATGCACAGCTGCCTCTGTGGATCTCGATTCTGGTGTATCTCATTTCAATGAGTGTACCATGTAGCCTGGGGATGTAGTGATGTCCAAGAACACAGCCCTATTTTACACCACAACCAATTTTCCTTTCCGGTGGCTCCAATGGCCATGCAGCAATGGAATAATGACTTGCATTTATATCGCACCTTTCACAATCTTGGGACATCCCAAAGTTCTTCACAATGAATGAAATACCTTTTGAGGCATATTCACTGCTGACATGTTAGAAACGCAGCAACCAATTTGCACACGACAATCCCTCCCAAAATACCATGCGATAATAACCTGATAGTCAGATGTAGGTGTTGATTGAGGGATAAATTTTGACCAGGACATCACAGAAAGCCCTCCAGTACTCTGTTGAATAGAACCACAGGTTTTTTTGACAACAACTCGCAAAGACAGTCAGGACAATGTGTAACATCTCATCCAAAAGGAGGTAGCTCCAACAGAGGGGTTACTGCATCGGAAATTCAGTCAAGGTGGCATGTGAAGTCTCTGGAGTGGAACTTTGAACCCATGACCTTCTGACTCCGAGGCAAGAGTGCCACCCATTGAAAGATAGCTTACTGGTAGGAGAAACGGGAATTTGCAGTGAATGAAGCAGAATGGTTTTGATGTCTTGAGAAATAATGGCCAGGATTTTCTGGACCTGCTCAATGAGAGCACAAATCTCATCATGGCCGCTAACTCTTGCGAGAGGGCCGAAACGGGATTTGCATCAAGGAGCTCTCAGAATGAGATCTCCACTCCCCCCCATCCCCCGCTGGCAACATAATCAAAGTCACACTCAGCGAGCACGTGAATCCGATTCCCATGAATTTGAGCAGATTTAAATATGCCTAAATGGTATTGTGCATACCTTCTGGGGACGTCAGATGTCTCTCCCACCGCACCCTCCTCATCTGCATAATGTCACATTGGCAGGAATCACTACTTCTTTGCAGCAATCGAGATACTGTAAGAAGTCTCACAACACCAGGTTAAAGTCCAACAGGTTTATTTGGTAGCAAAAGCCACAAGCTTTCGGAGCGCTTGCTGCTCCTTCATCAGGTGAGTGGGAGTTCTGTTCACAAGCAGGGCATATAAAGACACAAACTCAATTTACAAAATAATGGTTGGAATGCGAGTCTTTGCAGGTAATCAAGTCTCAAAGGTACAGACAATGTGAGTGGAGAGAGTGTTAAGCACAGGTTAAAGAGATGTGTATTGTCTCCAGACAGGACAGTTAGTGAGATTTTGCAAGCCCAGGCAAGTTGTGGGGGTTACAGATAGTGTGACATGAACCCAAGATCCCGGTTGAGGCCGTCCTCATGTGTGCGGAACTTGGCTATCAGTCTCTGCTCAGCGACTCTGCGCTGTCGTGTGTCGCCACCTTGGAGAACGCTTACCCGAAGATCAGAGGCCGAATGCCCGTGACTGCTGAAGTGTTCCCCAACAGGAAGAGAACACTCCTGCCTGGTGATTGTCGAGAGGTGTCCATTCATCCGCTATCGTAGCATCTGCATGGTCTCCGCAATGTACCATGCCTCGGGACATCCATTCCTGCAGCATATCTGGTGGACAATGTTGGCCGAGTTGCAAGAGTATGTACCGTGTACCTGGTGGATGGTGTTCTCACGTGAGATGATGGCATCCGTGTCGATGATCCGGCATGTCTTGCAGAGGTTGCTGTGGCTGGGTTGTGTGGTGTCGTGGTCACTGTTCTCCTGAAGGCTGGGTAGTTTGCTGCGGACAATGGTCTGTTTGAGGTTGTGCGGTTGTTTGAAGGCAAGAAGTGGGGGTGTGGGGATGGCCTTGGCGAGATGTTCGTCTTCATCAATGACATGTTGAAGGCTCTGGAGGAGATGCCGTAGCTTCTCCGCTCCGGGGAAGTACTGGATGACGAAGGGTACTCTGTCCACCGTGTCCCGTGTTTGTCTTCTGAGGAGGTAGGTGCAGTTTTTTGCTGTGGCACGTCGGAACTGTCGATCGATGAGTCAAGCCCCATATCCTGTTCTTATGAGGGCATCTTTCAGTGTCTGGAGGTGTCTGTTGCGATCCTCCTCATCCGAGCAGATCCTGTGTATACGGAGGGCTTGTCCATAGGGGATGGCTTCTTTAACGTGTTTAGGGTGGAAGTTGGAGAAGTGGAGCATCGTGAGGTTATCCGTGGGCTTGCGGTACAGTGAAGTGCTGAGATGACCGTCCTTGATGGAGATGCGTGTGTCCAAGATTGCAACTGATTCCAGAGGGTAGTCCATGGTGAGTCTGATGGTGGGATGGAACTTGTTGATGTCATCATATAGTTGTTTCAATGATTGTTCACCATGAGTCCAAAGGAAGAAAATGTCATCGACGTATCTAGTGTATAGCATCGTTTGAAGGTCCTGTGCGGTGAAGAGGTCTTGTTCGAACCTGTGCATGAAGATGTTGGCATATTGAGGTGCGAATTTGGTTCCCATGGCTGTTCCATGTGTCTGGATGAAGAACTGGTTGTTGAAGGTGAAGTCATTGTGGTCCAGGATGAAGCAGATGAGTTGTAAAATTGCATCTGGAGACTGGCAGTTGTCGGCGTTGAGTACTGAGGCAGTTGCAGCAATGCCATTGTTGTGGGGGATGCTGGTGTAGATCTGCTCAGATGAGGAGGATCGCAACTGACACCTCCAGACGCTGAAAGATGCCCTCATAAGAACAGGATATGGGGCTCGACTGATCGATCGACAGTTCCGACGCGCCACAGTGAAACACCGCACCGACCTCCTCAGAAGACAAACACGGGACACGGCGGACAGAGTACCCTTCGTCGTCCAGTACTTCCCCGGAGCGGAGAAGCTACAACATCTTCTCCGGAGCCTTCAACATGTCATTGATGAAGACGGACATCTCGCCAAGGCCATCCCTACACCCCCACTTCTTGCCTTCAAACAACCGCACAACCTCAAACAGACCATTGTCCGCAGCAAATTATCCAGCCTTCAGGAGAACAGTGACCACGGCACCACACAACCCTGCCACAGCAACCTCTGCAAGACGTGCCGGATCATTGACACAGATGCCATCATCTCACGTGAGAACACCATCCACCAGGTACACGGTGCATACTCTTGCAACTCGGCCAACGTTGTCTACCTGATACGCTGCAGGAAAGGATGCCCCGAGGCATGGTACATTGGGGAGACCATGCCGACACTACGACAGCGGATGAATGAACACCGCTCGACAATCACCAGGCAAGAGTGTTCTCTTCCTGTTGGGGAACACTTCAGCGGTCACGGGCATTCGGCCTCTGATCTTCGGGTAAGCGTTCTCCAAGGCAGCCTTCACGACACACGACAGCACAGAGTCACTGAGCAGAAACTGATAGCCAAGTTCCGCACACATGAGGACAGCCTCAACCGGGATCTTGGGTTCATGTCACACTATCTGTAACCCCCACGACTTGCCTGGGCTTGCAAAATCTCACTAACTGTTCTGGCTGGAGGCAATGCACATCTCTTTAACCTGTGCTTAACGCTCTCTCCACTCACATTGTCTGTACCTTCAAGACTTGATTACCTGTAAAGACTCGCATCTCAACCATTATTTTGCAAATTGAGTTTGTGTCTTTATATTCCCTGTTTGTGAACAGAACTCCCACTCACCTGACGAAGGAGCAGCGACCGCTCTGAAAGCTAGTGGCTTTTGCTACCAAATAAACCTGTTGGACTTTAACCTGGTGTTGTGAGACTTCTTACTGTGTTTACCACAGTCCAACGCCGGCATCTCCGCAATCGAGATGACCATGCCAGGGACACAGAAATCAGTGCAGCCGCCGGGTGATCAGGGACATAGCAGGCCCCCCCGGCATCTCGGCTGTCAGGTTGACAGTGCCAGGTTGGCACTGCCAAGGAGCAGGACCGAGTGGCCGAGCCAAGGGCTTGGTGACGATGGAGGCGGGGGAGGTGATTGCTGGCGATAAAAGATGGGGGGTCCGGATATACACTGGGGGGTGGGGGGGAGAGGGAAGGGTCTATCTCATAACATTGAGTTTGAGCTGCCCTTGCCAATCTCTGTGAAGCTGGACTTGTCGGTGTCTTTAAGCCCCGTCCCTCAAGAATGATGCTGCAAAACACACGCCCCTCTACGTTTTTTTGACAAAATGTCAGAAGATCTGGAGAGAAAACCTGGCTGTTTGTGGAGAAACAGATTAGTTTTCAGTCAGAATCTGGTACTTTGCCATTTTTTGGGGAATATTGCACCCAATGAATCAGATGAAGGGACAGTGATATATGTATTTCAACATATAATGGGATGCGTGGAATTGAAAAATAGTGTAATTTTCTAAAGGTGAAAGTGTAGTCCTCCAACTCACTACATCAATCAGTTTTACAGCAACATTTTTTGATCAGAAATATGCTGTAAATAAGGAATTTGTTCTGATGACGTAAGGGAAGATAAGAGTTAAAGGTTTATGATCTGAAGGGGAGGTGAGGGAGGTCATCGCAAATTGCCTGGTACATTGACATCCTCGGCCATCTATCCTAATAGGCTATAAGTGATGCACATACTAAAATAATTCTTCCACATTGGCACTTCAGTGCACCTTGATTAATGTTTTACAAGGAATGTGAATATTTTGCACTGCTCGGAGCTTTGTTAAATCCAAGTCCTTGACACTCAAACGCGCCAAGGTCACGCTCGCATTCTTGTTCATTTATTCACCTTTTTGATCAAGCAGAATTTCTTTTGTACATAATGGGGCCTGATAGCTGACCACATATCTTCCAACATAGCCACAGGCCATTCAGAGATCAAATCTGAACCGGTGCTTTTCTCCTTTCTATTCTCACTTCCCTGCTTGCTCCCCATATCTTTCAATATTCAATTTTCTCGAGCAGCTACCCAACTCCCTTTTGAAAGGCAATAATAGAATCTTGCAACACAAGAGGGGGCTATTTGGCTCCATATGCCTGTGCCAGCTCTTGTGTAGACCTATCCAATTAATTTCTCCATAGCCCTATGGCTTTTTTCTCTTTAATCAGGTGCCCATAATGAGGGGGCCAAATCCATGCTCAATACTCCATCTGCCATTTCACTAAGGTCTTGTCCAAGTTCCATGTTGCCTTCTTGTCATGATATTCTATGTACTCTAGATTCGGGCATGACCTTACCGGCCGTTCGTGCCCCACTGCCACTGCAGAGAGGACGGAGAATTTGGCGCTCAGCCAAATCTCCATTCACTGCAGCGGGATCACAAAATCTCGCCAGCGTGAACGGCCAAAAAATTCCAAGTCTTCAAATTTAAAATGTACTGTTGCCTTTAACAAGCCACATATCTGCATATCGAGGTTGCTCTTGCCCTCCACTGCATTTAATTCTTACCACGCAGATACCCATTTGATTCTCCATCCTTACATATGAATAATAACAGAAGGTAAGTCAAGGCCATTCAGCCCATTGATCTCAGGGTGTGCATAACAACAATGAACATGCTTTGATCTCAACATGTGACCACGTGTCAATTGGATGTTGCTACTCAAAACGACAAATCAATTTAAGTACAGAAATACGTTATATCATAGTTCTGTATGCACAAAGCACACTGCATTCTCTGACTGACTATAAATAACGTCAGAGGACTTTCACTCTATTTTTACACTATTTTCAGTCTTTTAAAATGATATATCCTCGTCCTAATTGTATGTAAATCATTTCTGACTTTGCAAGCTTATATTAAAATCCAGAGACCTGATCTAATATTACAGACAATGTAAGTTTGAATCTAATTTGAGAATTTTAATTTTTCTTTTAAATATGTAGTGAATATCAGTTGGCCATGAAACTGGCAGTTTGTTGTGAAAAGACCAGTTGAATCACCAGTACTTGATAAGGAAGGAGCATCACTTATATTTACATTGAAAAGCACTGTGGGATCTGTTATGTCCATCTGAGGGGGTAGGTGGGGCCTCAGTTCAATACGTCATGTGAAGGACAGCACAACACTCTTCGTGCTATACAGGGTGTTAGCCAGGATCAAAAACAGAAAATGCTGGGAAATCTCAGCAGGTCTGATAACATCGGTGGAGAGAGAATAGAACGAAATATTCGAGTCAGGATGACCCTTCGTCAGAGCTGGATTATGGGTTCAGGCACCTACAGAGGAACTTGAACGCACAAGTTTCTAATAGAAAGAAGAGAGTGCTACCTACGCACTGAGCCGCCAGCAAGAAGTGATAAAGTTACTCTTTCAAAGAAACATAGGACTTTGGAGCACAGTAAGCCATTCAGCCCATAAGACCATAAGATATAGGAGCAGAATTAGGCCATTTGGCCCATCGAGCCTGCTCTGACATTCAGTCATGGCTGATATGATTCTCATCCCCATTCTCCTGCCTTCCCCCTGTAACCCTTGATCCCTTTATTGATCAAGAACCTTTCAATCTCTGTACTCTTATGTGAGGAATAAAAGAATGACCAGGGTGAGGTTAGGGCCGGTCAAGGACAGTAGTGGAAACTTGTGTATGGAGTCAGTAGAGATAGGCGAGGTGATGAATGAATACTTTTCTTCAGTGTTCACCAAGGAGAGGGGCCATGTTTTTGAGGAAAAGAAGGTGTTACAGGCTAATAGGCTGGAGGAAATAGATGTTCGGAGGGAGGATGTCCTGGCAGTTTTGAATAAACTGAAGGTCGATAAGTCCCCTGGGCCTGATGAAATGTATCCTAGGATTCTTTGGGAGGCAAGGGATGAGATTGCAGAGCCTTTGGCTTTGATCTTTGGGTCCTCGCTGTCCACGGGGATGGTGCCAGAGGACTGGAGAGTGGCGAATGTTGTTCCTCTGTTTAAGAAAGGGAATAGAAATGACCCTGGTAATTATAGACCGGTTAGTCTTACTTCGGTGGTTGGTAAATTGATGGAAAAGGTCCTTAGAGATGGGATTTACGACCATTTAGAAAGATGCGGATTAATCCGGGATAGTCAGCACGGATTCGTGAAGGGCAAGTCGTGCCTCACAAATTTGATAGAATTTTTTGAGGAGGTAACTAATTGTGTTGATGAAGGTAGGGCAGTTGATGTCATATACATGGATTTTAGTAAGGCGTTTGATAAGGTCCCCCATGGTCGGCTTATGATGAAAGTGAGGAGGTGTGGGATAGAGGGAAAGTTGGCCGATTGGATAGGTAACTGGCTGTCTGATCGAAGACAGAGAGTGGTGGTGGATGGAAAATTTTCGGATTGGAGGCAGGTTGCTAGCGGAGTGCCGCAGGGATCAGTGCTTGGTCCTCTGCTCTTTGTGATTTTTATTAATGACTTAGAGGAGGGGGCTGAAGGGTGGATCAGTAAATTTGCTGATGACACCAAGATTGGTGGAGTAGTGGATGAGGTGGAGGGCTGTTGTAGGCTGCAAAGAGACATAGATAGGATGCAAAGCTGGGCTGAAAAATGGCAAATGGAGTTTAACCCTGATAAATGTGAGGTGATTCATTTTGGTAGGACTAATTTAAATGTGGATTACAGGGTCAAAGGTAGGGTTCTGAAGACTGTGGAGGAACAGAGAGATCTTGGGGTTCATATCCACAGATCTCTAAAGGTTGCCACTCAAGTGGATAGAGCTGTGAAGAAGGCCTATAGTGTGTTAGCTTTTATTAACGGGGGTTGGAGTTTAAGAGCCGTGGGGTAATGCTGCAACTGTACAGGACCTTGGTGAGACCACATTTGGAATATTGTGTGCAGTTCTGGTCACCTCACTATAAGAAGGATGTGGAAGTGCTGGAAAGAGTGCAGAGGAGATTTACCAGGATGCTGCCTGGTTTGGAGGGTAGGTCTTATGAGGAAAGGTTGAGGGAGCTAGGGCTGTTCTCTCTGGAGCGGAGGAGGCTTAATAGAGGTTTATAAAATGATGAAGGGGATAGATCGAGTGAACGTTCAAAGACTATTTCCTCGGGTGGATGGAGCTATTACAAGGGGGCATAACTATAGAGTTCGTGGTGGGAGATACAGGAAGGATATCAGAGGTAGGTTCTTTACGCAGAGAGTGGTTGGGGTGTGGAATGGACTGCCTGCAGTGATAGTGGAGTCAGACACTTTAGGAACATTTAAGCGGTTATTGGATAGGCACATGGAGCACACCAGGATGATAGGGAGTGGGATAGCTTGATCTTGGTTTCAGATAAAGCTCGGCACAACATTGTGGGCCGAAAGGCCCGTTCTGTGCTGTACTGTTCTATGTTCTATGTTCTAAGACCTTACGCCTCAGGCCCTTCATGCCTGCTCCACCATTCGATAAGATCTTGGCTGATCTGGCTGTGTTTTCGGCTCCATTTTCCTGTCTGCCCCCGCCCCATAAATCTTGATTCCCTTGTCTAACAAAAATCCATCTGACTCAGCCTAGATTAAATTTAAAGACCCAGTCTCCGCTACCTTTTGGGAGAAGAGAATTCCACACTCAAGTGACTCTGAAAGAAACAAAATTCTCTTCAGCTTGGCAAGGTGGCACAGTGGTTAGCACTGCTGCCTCACAGCGCCAGGGGCCCAGGTTCAATCCGGCCTCAGGTCACTGTCTGTGCGGAGTCTGCACGTTCTCCCCATGTCTGCGTGGGTTCCTCCCACACTCCAAAGATGTGCAGGTTAGGTGGATTGGCCATGCTAAATTGCCCCTCAGTGTCAGCGGGACCAGAAGGGTAAATAAGTGGGGTTACGGAGATAGAGCCTGGGTACGATTGTTGTCGGTAAAGGCCTGATGGCCCAAATGGCCTCCTTCTGCATTGTAGGGATTCTATGATCTCTGTCTTAAAATGGAGACCACTTATTCTTCAACTATGTTCCCCAATTCTAATTTCCACCAAAAATAGTTTCCTTCTCCACAGAAATCCTCAGCACCTGTATGGAAGACTGGTAGCTGCTCCAGCTAGTGCAATGTTTACATGGGAAGTCCCACAAGCAGTTGAAATACCAACATCAAATCCCTTGCTTTGATGTCGCAGATATTTGAATTAATAAAAGAAGATTGTCATTTTGAGAGAACATTGAGCCTTTATAAGATACTTAATCTGCAAATTAAGCAGTAGCTTCCATCTCTCACCTCCCCACACCCACTATGAGTAACCCCCCTCACCTCCCCCCCCCCCCCCCCCCCCTGCCCTCCGCCCTCCCCGTCTGACTGGTGTACAACAGTGGAGTTCCAGAACAGATGTAGAGCATTATGGGGGCCTGCAGGAACCTCATATTAATGCAGGAGACAATTTCACTTAGAGAAGAACAGATGGTACAGACACGAGGATCAGTAATGCACACATTACCAGACAAGCTATGTATTAATGTCACTAATTATTATGCACCACCCATGGAGACTGACTCTTAATCCTTCTTTGGACTATTCTGAAGCATTCTATCTTTTGAAAGGTCACACTGAAGGACTTACGCCATTAATGTATATTAATGTGGAATTTTCCCACGACCGACGTCAGGCTGACTGGTCTGTAACTCCCTGTTTACTTTCTTCCTCCGTTTTTAATTAGTGGGTTACTTTAGCTCCAATCAATAGGAACTGTTCCAGAGCCTATACAGTCTTGGAAGATGGCCACCAATGTATCCACTATTTCTAGGGCTACTTCCTTAAGTTCTCTGAGATGTAGATTATCAGGCCCTGGGGATTTATCGGCCTTCAATCCCATCAATTTCCCCAACAGCTTTTCCCCACTAATACTGATTTCCTTCAGTTCCCCCCGGTCAATAAACCTAGTGTTCCCCAACATTTCTAATATGGTACAGACACGACGATCTGTACTGCCCACATTACCAGACAAGCCATGTATTAATGTCACTAATTATTATGCACCACCCACTGCGTAATCCTTCTTTGGACTGTTCTGATAATCCTATCTTTTGAAAGGTCACATTGAAGGACTTATACCATTAATGCAAACAAGTACATTCGGAAAATCAAGGGCAAACAATTTGATCCAGAGAGATGTTCTGTTCCAAAAGTTTGCTTAATTCCAAATGTTTGTTGTTTTATTCCAAAATTTGTTTCATTTCAAAAGAAGGTTGACCTGATCCCCAACAATGGGCTGAAATTTACATGCCTCCCAGTGGGCGTGTTTCCTGTTGGGGGGGGGGGCACATGAAATACGATGGGCATCCATCCCATCGCCTTCTCACCCACCACCGAGCTCTCCCCAATAATATGGGGGGCGAGGGGGGGGAGCGGGTGGGGAGGGGTGGGGGGGGGGGGAGTGTGAACATTGAAATTGGCAGCCTGCCCGCCATCTTTAAATTAATAATCAAGAGTCAAATAGGTTTGTTATTAAGCCAGCTGACCCTGACATTACACTATCCATGCCATAAAACGTTTGGCATGGGCAGCTGGGCAGGAGCAAGAATCCTGATTTTTAAATCAAATGCTTAAAGGGTGGGAAGGAAGGAGAAGGGGAGTTGCTCTTCATTGCCAATTATGGGGTGCACCCCCCCCCCCCCCACTTAGGCTGAACACTACCCCCTCCCTTTCTATTCACCACAGCCCCCCACCATCTCTCTCAGCAGGAGTTCCTCAGAGTGGTGTGCTGGACCTAATTATCTTCAACTGCTTCATCAATGACCTTCCCTCCATCATAAGGTTCTCTCCAAACAGGAATGGAAGTCCCACATGGCCCTCATTTGTTCACCCTGTAGCACTGTGCAGTGGATCAGTGTGATTTCCATGGGATGGGGTGGGTTGGTGGCTGGGGGGTGCGGGGGCATATTTTCCATTCCTGTGTATCTGATCTCTGAGAAAAATTAGCGGGGGAACTTGCAATTAGCATCAATGCCTTTTGGATAAAGTGAGTGGGAGGGTGAGCTTATGAAATATTAGCCAAATTTGGCAGGCAGATTTAGACCAAACACGGACAAAGGAACTGAAACATAGAAACATAGAAAATAGGAGCAGGAGTATGCCAATTGGCCCTTTGAGTCTGCTCCACCATTCATTGTGATCATTCGATTCAATAGCCTGATCCTGCCTTCTCCCATATCCTCTGATCCCCTTCAGCCCAAGAGCTATATCTAACTCCTTCTTGAAAACATACAATGTTTTGGCCTGAACTATTTTCTGTGGTAACTAATTCCACAGGCTTACAACTCTGGGTGAAGAAATTTCTCCTGTAACCTTAGACTATGAGCCTTGGTTCTGGGCACGCCCACCATTGGAAAAATCCTTCCTGCATCTACCCTGTCTAGTCCTGTTAGAATTGTATAGGTTTCTATGAGATCCCCCCTTCATTCTTCTAAACTCCAGTGACTCTAATCCTAACAAATTCAATCTCTCCTCATACGTCAGTCCTGCCACTCTGGTAAACCTTCTCTGCACTCCCTCAATCGCAAGAACATCCTTCCTCAGATAAGGAGACCAAAACTGCACACAATATTGCAGGTGTGGCCTCACCAAGGCCCTGTCTAATTGTAGCAGACATCCCTTTTCCTGTATTCGAATGCTTTCATTATGAAAGCCAACATATCATTTGCCTCCTTTACCACCTGCTACTCCTGCATGTTTACCTTCAGCGACTGGTGTATGAGAACACCCAGGTCTCGTTGCATGTTCCCCTTTCTTAATTTATAGTCATTCAGATAATAATCTGCCTTCCTGTTTTTGCTGCCAAAGTGCATAACCTCACATCAATCCACATTATACTGCATCCACCATGCATTTGCTCACTCACTCAGCTTGTCCAAATCGCACTAATACATCCCTGCATCCTCCTCACAGCTCACCCTCCCACCCAGCTTTGTGCCATCTGCAAATTTGGAGATATTACATTTAGTTCATCTAAATTACTAATATATTGTGAATAGCTGGGGTCCTAACATTGATCCCTGTGGTACCCTACTAGTCACTTCCTGCCATTCCTACACTTTGTTTCCTGTCTGCCAAATCACTTTCTATCCAACTCAGTACACTACCCCCAAGCCCATGCGCTTTAATTTTACAAACTAATCTCTCATGTGGGACTTTGTTGAAAGTCCAATAAACCACATCCACTGCACTTCCCCCCACCCCCGAACACCGCCCCCCCCACCCCCCCCCCCCCACCCCCCTCCTGCCATCAGATCCAATAGTTACATCCGCGAAGAATTCCAGTTGATTTGTCAAGCATGATTTCCCTTCCATAAATTCATGCAGACTCTGTCCGATTCTGCTACTGTTTAACAAGCGCTCTGCTATATAATCTTTGATAACAGACTTTAGAACTTTCCCCACCACTACGTCAGGCTGACTGGTGTATAATTCCCTGTTTTCTCTCCCTCCCTTTTTAAATAATGGGGTTACATTACCTCCAATCTGTAGAAACTGTTCCAGAGTCTATAGAATCTTGGAAGATGACCACCAATGCAACCATTATTTCTCAAGCAACTTCTTTAAGTACTCTGGAATGAAGGCTATCAGGCCCTGGGCATTTATTGGCTTTCAATCCCATCAATTTCCCCAACGCCATTTCTCTATGTGGTGAACCATAGATGGTTACCACGATGGGTACTGAACCATAGATGGTCAGCACTATGGGTACTTGTAGATATGTTACTGTTGTCACTGTTGGGGTTAGGGTTGGGGTGTTCTACCTGTTGATATTGTTCTGTGGTACACTCCAGTTGGCTCCGCCTACCTTGAGGAGTATAAAGGTCACTGCACTGCCTGGTGACCCTTTAGTCTGGGATTATATTGTATATAATGTGCTCCATTCTTGTTAGTAATAAAAGCCTTTATTTCCCGGGTACGATCTAGCCTCCCGAGTGATTTAATCGCGCATCAATTTTATCACTAACAAAATTTTGGTAAAAAAAAAACCATGGAGCAAATGTTGAAACCCGATTGGCTTACCTTAGATCCACGTGCGGCAGGAGCGTCGAACACTTTCGACCATTGGTTAAAGTGTTTTCAAAACTACATCGATGCATCAACAGCCATTCAAAACGATGCCGATAGACTGCGGGTCCTCCACGCAAGGGTAAGCGACACTGTATACTCATCAATCCGCGATGCCCAAGACTACAAAGGGGCCATCGAACTACTTAAGAAACTGTACAACAAACCGCCAAACGAGATCCATGCTCGACACCTTCTAGCCACTCGACGGCGGCAGCTCGGCGAAACGACAGGACAGTACCTGCGCAAACTTCAGCAGCTAGCCAGAGCCTGCAACTGCAAGCCAGTGTCGGCGGCCCAGTATACTAACGACTTGATCCGAGATGCGTTCGTGGCGGGAATCGGCTCATCGTATATTCGCCTGCGGCTGCTAGAGCAAGCTAACCAAGACCTCGCTAAGACGGTGGAATTGGCTGACACGATGGAAACGGCCTCCAGAAGTCTAGAAACTTACCCCACCGACCTCGTGGGAACAGAGTGGCAAGTACAGCCTCCGACTCAACTCTACCCAGCGGCTCCGAAAACTGCGCGATTGTGCTTTCAACCTCGGACCTGACGACGGCGGCAGCTCCAGGAGGCCCGCGGTGCTATTTCTGTGGATTGGTGAAACACCCTCGGCAGCGATGTCCAGCCAGAACAGTATTTTGCTCCATGTGTGGGAAGAAAGGGCATTAGGCCAAAGTCTGCAGGGCCAAACCACCCTCCAAGCATAGTAGCGCGGCGTGTGATTCTCCAGAGCCTGTCTCCTTGTCTCCAGATTCTTCGAGGTCTTCCACCACGTGCGATTCCAGAGCGCCGCCATTCCTGACGACGAAGACGCAAGACACATGCGACCTGCAGGGGCCGCCACTTTTAGCGCCACCGACCACGTGCGATACATGGGCGCAGCCATTTTGGTCGGCACCGACCGCAGACGACCAGCAGGGGTCATCATCATCAACCATCTCAGCTGCCTGCAGTTGCATTCAAGACCCAACGGTGGCGTCAATCATCCTGGACCAGGCCAAGCCACACAGACTCGACAAGTCCATGATGGGCATAGAGGTAAATGGACGCCTAATTCATTGTTTGTTTGACAGCGGGAGCACGGAGATTTTCATTCACCCTGACACCGTGAAACGGTGCGGTCTCCGAGTACGGACTGTCAGACAGACAATTTCGATGGCGTCGAGGTCCCGATCTGTTACCATGCTTGGGAGCTGCGTGGTCAACCTGACAGTGCGGGGCACAGTTTATGAGAACTTCAGGCTCCTCGTGTTACTGCACCTTTGCGCTCCGATACTCCTGGGACTAGACTTTATGGTCCACCTGAGGAGTGTAACCCTGCAGTATGATGGGCCACTCCCTCCACTTTCAGTGGGAGAACAGCAGCCTCCAAATTGCCCAGCGCGCTCCATGTGTAGCCTCTTGACACTCAGAATCACCCCGCCATCTTTATTCGAGAATCTCGTGCCAGGCTGCAAGCCCATCGCAACTAAGAGCAGGCGTTACAGTGCTGAGGATTGGATCTTTATTCGATCTGAAGTTCAGCGGCTCCTCAGGGAAGGGATCATTCAACCTAGCACTAGTCCATGGAGAGCGCAAGTCGTGGTGGTTAAAACTGGAGACAAACCCCGGATGGTCATAGACTATAGTCAGACCATTAATAGATACAAGCAGCTGGACGCGTATCCTCTCCCGCGCATATCTGACATGGTCAACCAGATTGCGCAGTACCGGGTGTTCTCCACCATTGACTTGAAGTCAGCTTACCACCAGCTCCCCATTCGCCCAGAGGACCGAAAATATACAGCCTTTGAGGTGGATGGTCGTCTTTACCACTTTGTAAGGGTTCCCTTTGGCATCACGAATGGGGTCTCGGTCGTCCAGCATGCAATGGACCGAATGGTGGACCAGAACGGGCTGCGGGCTACCTTCCCGTACCTGGACAACGTCACTATCTGCGGCCATGACCAGCAGGACCACGATGCCAATCTCCTTAGATTTTTATGCACTGCGTCTCGCCTGAATCTGACCTACAACAGGGAGAAGTGTGTATTTAGCAAGCGCCGCCTAGCAATTCTCGGATACGTGGTGGAAAACGGGGTCCTTGGCCCTGATCCAGACCGTATGCGTCCCCTCCTTGAACTTCCCCTTCCCACTAGTATCAAAGCACTGAGAAGATGCTTAGGTTTCTTTTCATACTATGCACAGTGGGTTCCCAATTATGCGGACAAAGCCCGTCCGCTCATAAAGTCTACCTCTTTTCCCCTAGCAGCAGAGGCTCGCTTAGCCTTTGAAGGGATAAAAGCCGACATCGCGAAAGCCACGATGCACGCTGTTGATGAGTCCGTCCCCTTTCAGGTGGAGAGTGATGCCTCTGATTTCGCCCTGGCCGCCACACTTAACCAGGCGGGCAGGCCCGTCGCCTTTTTCTCTCGCACCCTCCAAGGCCCTGAAATTCGGCACTCCGCGGTGGAAAAAGAGGCTCAGGCCATTGTGGAGGCCGTCTGGCATTGGCGCCATTACTTGGCGGGAAAACGATTTACCCTGCTCACGGACCAGCGGTCCGTGGCGTTCATGTTCAACAACACGTTACAGGGTAAGATCAAAAATGATAAAATCTTGAGGTGGAGAATCGAACTCTCCACCTACAACTATGATATCATGTACCGTCCGGGGAAGGTCAATGAGCCCTCAGACGCCCTGTCGCGTGGAACATGTGCAAGTGTGCAGGAGGATCGATTACAGGCCCTCCACAATGATCTCTGCCATCCGGGGATCACTCGGCTCTTCCATTTCGTAAAGGCCCGGAATCTACCCTACTCAGTGGATGATGTCAGGTCAATAACCCGAAGCTGCCAGGTATGTGCTGAATGCAAACCGCACTTCTACCGACCTGACAGGACACACCTCATTAAGGCCACTCGTCCTTTTGAAAGACTGAGTGTGGACTTCAAGGGCCCCCTTCCTTCGACAGATCGGAACGTGTACTTCCTCAACGTGATTGACGAGTACTCACGATTCCATTTTGCCATTCCCTGTTCAGACATGACCGCTGCCACGGTTATCAAAGCATTACGGGATCTTTTCACCCTGTTCGGTTACCCCAGCTATATCCACAGTGATAGGGGCTCGTCATTTATGAGTGACGACTTGAGGCAATACCTGCTCTCAAAAGGGATTGCCTCAAGTAGAACTACGAGTTACAACCCCAGGGGTAACGGGCAGGTTGAAAGAGAAAATGCTACAGTCTGGAAGGCTGTCTTACTGGCGTTGAGGTCTAAGGGTCTTCCAGTCTCCCGTTGGCAAGAGGTACTTTCTGATGCGCTCCATTCCATCCGGTCCCTCCTGTGTACGGCAACCAACGCTACTCCACATGAGAGGATGTTTACCTTCCCTAGGAAGTCTTCCTCTGGGAACTCATTGCCGTCTTGGTTGATGTACTCAGGACCTGTCCTCCTGCGGCGGCATGTTAGGACCCGCAAGTCCGACCCTTTGGTTGAACAGGTCCATCTCCTCCACGCTAACCCTCAATATGCCTATGTGGCATATCCTGACGGGCGAGAGGACACGGTCTCTATTAGAGATCTGGCGCCTGCAGGGGACTTGGAAGCCCCAGTCGCTCCCACACCCCTAGTTAGGGACCCCTTGACCTTTATCTCCCCTCCTGTCACGGCGCGGGCAGTATCGGGACCACCACTTAATCCTCTTACTCCCGTGTACAGCTTGCCTGAGTCCAGGAGATCGTCGCCACCTCGAGGCGTGCTCGAGTCCAGGAGATTGCCGCCACCTCGTGGTCCACCTGTCTGTGAGGAACTGGAGGAGTCACTGGACACCGCCTTGGAGAGAGGGTCATCACGGTCACCAGAACCGACGTTACCACCAGTGTTGAGGAGGTCGCAGAGACGGTGCGGTCCTCCAATACGACTGAACTTGTGAATATATGGACAGTTCGTTCTGTTTTTTTTGCCCCGCCGGCCTTTGTTTTAAAGGAGGGGTGAATGTGGTGAACCATAGTTGGTTACCACTATGAGTACTGAACCATAGATGATCAGCACTATGGGTACTTGTAGATATGTTACTGTTGTCACTGTTGGGGTTAGGGTTGGGGTGTTCTACCTGTTGATATTGTTCTGTGGTACACTCCAGCTGGCTCCGCCTACCTGGAGGAGTATAAAGGTCACTGCACTGCCTGGTGACCCTTTAGTCTGGGATTGTATTGTATATAGTATACTCCATTCTTGTTAGTAATAAAAGCCTTTATTTCCCGGGTACGATCTAGCCTCCCGAGTGATTTAATCGCGCATCACTCTATTAATACTGATTTCCTTCAGCTTCCCCCTCTCAATAAACCCAACATTTCGGATATGTTTTTGTGTCCTCCTTTGTGAAGACAAAACCAAAGTATGTATATAGTTGGTCAGTCATTTCTTTGTTCGCCATTATAAATTCCCCTGTTTCTGATTGAAAGGGACCTACATTTGTCTTCACCAATCTTTTTCTCTTCACGTATCTAGAGAAACTTTCACAGTCAGTTTTTATGTTCCCTGCAAACTACTCTTGTACTCTATCTTTTGTTCTTAATCAATCCCTTGGTATTTAATTGCAAATTTGCTTCATATCCTCCTTTGCTATACCGCTCCCAATCTTCAATCTTTTTAATCTGTCCAACTTATATGCCTCTTTCTTGGATCTGATACCATCTCCAATTTGCCTCATAAGCCATAGTTTGGCCACCTTTCCCGTTTTACCTTTGCACCAGAAGTGAGGTGCGAGTGGTGTTGTAAGGTTGTTTGTTGTCTCATGAAGAGGTCTAGAGGTTTGTATGATTGAACAATAGCTCTTTATTAATAACACATAGCTGTCTACATATAGACAAGATCAAGTCCTGACTAGATGCTAATTTCATGTCAATTTCTACCAGACTCACTACTACACTCTACTACTCACATGCGACTTTGTACTTCACAATACAGTAGTACTGTTTCCCCAGTCCTACATTAACCCTTACAGTCCTGAATACCCTAATACTACAAGTGACTGCCCTTGACATCAAGGCAGATTTTTAACCGAGTGTAGCATCAATGAGCCCTGGCAAAATTGGACTAATTGGGAATCAGAGGGGAAAACCTCCATTGGTTGGATTCATACTTAGCCACAAAGGAAGATTGGTGTGGTGATTGGAGGCCAATTATCTCAGTTCCAGGACATCACTGCGGGAATTCCTCATGGTAGTATGCTAGACCCAACTATCTTCAGCTGCTTCATCAATGACCTTTCTCCATCATAAGGTCAAAAGTGGGGATGCTCATTGGTGATTACACAACATTCAGAAAGATTTGCTACTCCTCAGATACAGAAGCAGTCCATGTCCGTATGCAGTAAGACTGGAACAACATTGAGGCTTGGGCTGATAAGTGGCGAAGTAACATTCACACACCATAAGTGTTAGGCAATGGCCATCTCAAAACAAGAGTGAACCCAACCATCTCCTTGACATTCAATGGTATTACCATCACTGAATCCACCAATATCAACAACCTAGAGGTTACCAAAAGCAGGCATTAGATAGTTTAATGATCTCTTTGGATGCAGAGAAAACTTTTGACTGGGTGGAATGGAATTATTTATTCTATTTTGTTGCAGAAGTTTTGGTTGGGAGGGGAGTTTGTTAAGTTGATACCAGTGCTCAATATAAATCCACTGGCGGCAGTTCTTACTCACGATTATAGATCTGAAATTTTTTAGTCTTCAGAGAGGGATTAGACAGGGCTGTCATTTATCCCCATTACTGTTTGCAATAACTATTAAGCCCCTCACGGAGACAATTGGACATGATCCTTTGGGGCTATTCAGTGGAGGAAAGCAACATAGAATTACGCTTTACGCGGATAACGTGTTCCTATTTGCATCTAAGCTAGACGTTTCTGTTCGCATTGTTATTGATGTTGTGGGTAGGTTCAGCCTTACTCAGGCTATAAAATCAATTTTACCAAGTCTGAGGGTATGTTTCTGGGAAGGCTTAGAGGGAGACCTCCCCACCTTGCTTATTTTCCTTTTAGTTTAGTGTTGTGATAGGTCACCAGATCAGTTCAAGAATCAGTGAACAGCAATTTTAAGAGAGTCGGTATCTAGTCAGTCAGTTTTAATCAGAGAAAAGTTGCCCAGGGAGTGGGACAGAGATAAGTCCCAAAAAGGAAGTCCCAGATAAGGGCCAAAGACAGGGTACAGAAACAGGTCCCAGTTAAGTGAAGAAAAAAGAATGGAGCAGAGAAACAGCCTCCAAGTTAGAGAGAGGGCTGTGGGGAGCAGACTTTAGGTGAAGTGGGCTTGGGAGAAGCCTTGAATATGCAACAAGGGCTCAGAGGAATTCCTCAAGGTCAAGGTCTGAGAAGGCAGACAAAGGTTTGTGACTTCATGCCACAGACTGTTGGAGCAAAGGCACTCCTTTGGAACAGTGACATTCTGCTTGGCATAGCTGAAGATATGAAATTGTGCTTCTAGGTTGTGCATGAGTATACTCAGAAATCCAGGATAACGGTATCTCAAGAAGGCGTGATTGAGACCCTGCAAGGTGGGCCTTTGTTGAAGCCATCCAAGTTGGATTGATGTTTGGAGGGAATTGCCAGGCAAGTTCTTCAGAGGTGAAGATTGAAAACCCTCATGAAAGAGATTAAGTTTTAGTCTGATTGATGGGCTCACAGTGTGACTAATATCTAAGTGGGTTCTTGAGAAATCCCTGGAATCTATTTTTGGTCATATCTGTTACTTTTTGTGTAGTGTGGTGTATTTGACTGTATTTGACGCAGTTTGCCTGTTGCTTCACATGTACCTCATACTTACCCTGAATGTTAGAGTATAAGATAGATATTGCAGATTGTTTTATCTTTCTAACCTTGCATAGTAAAGTTTAGTTTTGCCTCATGGAATCATTACCTGGCTATTAATTTAAACACCCATCAAGCATTCCAGTTTAATGAGACAAACAAGAGCAGGAGTTGACTTTTTAATTCATTCAACAAGCTCCCTTTATTTAACACTTTAGGCACCAACTCAAACTTAAATAGCTGCAACTCTTTAACTCTTTTACTGAACATCAGCTTTAATTATTTAACTGAAAATAGATACTACTGAGTTTAGGAAAAACCTTGGCCAAGAAATATCCTCGATGTAGAATCTATCTTCTCTCTGAAGGATCCTTCAGGGCACACTTCTTAAGATAGTAAATCTCTATAGAGTTATCATTGGCAGAAAAAGGACTGCAATGTTTTTTATCTACAAATTCTTCACTTGCTTCCAGATTATTCTCTGTCATCCAGCCAATTGTGTAACCAGATCACACAGCTCAAACAGCCAATTAAATTACTTGTAAATGATGCCATTATGCTTGGTTCAAATGGCATGTCCCTCACATAACAGCAATAAAATTTAATGCCATCCAGACAACTCGAAAGTAACCAAGTTCCCAAATTTGGTCAACACAGGAAGCTTCAGGTCACAGTTCCCAGATCACATCCCTGACTCAGAATAACTTTACGACTAGTTTTAATTACAAGTTGACCAAAAAATTCCCAGCATGCTTAACTGTCAGCCAGACTATCCATTCTAAAGCCACTATTGCCATTGTTGTTGTAGTCGTTCTTTCTCCGTCTACAGAATCTTGCGGCTTTTTCCACTTAGTAAGTGTCCTGAACTTCAAACTTTGTCTACTTTAAACAAAACGTTATTGGTCCCTAATCGGATCTCACCTACAAGATGGGCCCTGGCCAAAGATCGAAGTAGAAGCTAGGTAAGTACATGAAAGTGAAAGGAAGATGATGCTGATGGGGGAGGAGCTGAAGTAAGGAGTGGAGGAGATTAATTGTAGCGCATGAATACCAGCATAGACCAGCAGGGCTGAATGGCCTGTAACTGAGCTTTGAATTCTATGTAAAAACTAAAAGTCTTGTGAAGCCTTGTTCTGACTCAGCCTTGAGACAGTGGGGTTATTCATAGATTTCTATTTATTGTGAAATGACCCATTTGGAATAAAAAACACAAATATTATCATAGACTGGCATAAATCCATGCCATAACTGTAGGAACGTGAGCATTTTATTGATAAATGGGAAAGGAAGCTTTCCCTGAGATGCTCAGTGTTGAATTAGTTATAAGCATTGCTTTGAAATGTTTGGCTCTCACTGTCCAAATGTAACAGGACTGAGACAAAAACTGATAGCAAAGCAAATGATTATCAATCACACCTAAACATTTTCCCTCCCCTCTCTGACAGAGGGATGATAATCGGATCTAGAGAGGTTTGGAATGTAATTCATAACCATACAACACACATATTTCAACATGAATCTCATTTGGTGCTGGGCATAAATCCATGTTTATGAATTATAGATGCTCTACATCATTCCAGACCTTCCAACTTACTTCGTTTATTAAAATTCTCTTGATATGGATTTTATTTCTCCTGTGCTGTTCTGAAAACTGAAATGTTATGCATTGAACAATATTTGCAGATGAGGAAACAGTCTTACGCTGCCAAAATAGGCTCTCTCATTTGTCCCTTTCCCTCACCCTTTTTCCTGTACTTGGGTGGTGTTGCCTATTTGCCTCTAGTTTACCCTGGCCCTTTTTATTTTATGTATGTTTATGGTTATGGCCGGTGTTAAATATCACCATTCAGAAAACAAGAACTGCTGGACCAAGAAAGACCAAAGTCCACCTAATTGGCCTTCTATCATCCTGGCAGTTGTATGACATGACGATAATAGAAATGTCGACTAATCGTATTGATCAACCTCATATCAATTAATCTACAGCAGATCCAGAAAAGAGACAATGAAAAAGCCACAGTAGGGGAAAGTTTTGAAAACCAATAGGTCCAAAATCACCTATACTGCACCTACCAAAAACTATGTCCTATTCCGTGCCCGCTTTGAACTCGCTCAAATATTTCTGGCAGTACCAGTCTAATTACTCACTAACTCAATCACTCCTCCTCTTCGAAAGGGAAGCTCCCCCTCTGCCAAGAATATTGGAAATTTCTGAATTATGATCCTCCCCTCTCTCACCTCCCTCTCACCCCCGTCCCCCCCTTGATCTTGCGTTGCGAGCTCCCACAGACACATTGCTGAGAAAAGGAACTCAGCCAGTGAATAAGATTGACACTGCCACATGTTGCACCACAAAAGCTTCTGATCTCAATCTGTTTCTTCTGCACACTTACCATTAATGCAAACAGTATAAAGCTATTGTTTTGTTCTCAGGATTGTGCATCTCCTAACTCACCCAAAATCCATTTTGTTCTTCACCCTTGTGCCAGTTGATCTATCTTGGCTCCCATTCCTTATTCTTGTGTTCAAAGCCTTACCCTCTCTGTCTCTGAAACCACCATATTCTCAACTTGCGCTCAGGACGCAGACCAGCTGCGAAACTCTGCCAAGCAGACGAGACAAAGGAACTACGCCATCTACATGCACACCAAGAATATTTGAGCTAGTTCAAGGCGGGCACGGAATAGGACATAGTTTTTGGTAGGTGCAGTATAGGTGACTTTGGACCTATTGGTTTTCAAAACTTTCCCCTACTGTGGCTTTTTCATTGTCTCTTTTCTGGATCTGCTGTAGATTAATTGATGTGAAACTTGAGAAACTCGGCATCACCACCAACAGCAACCAAGTCTCCCCCCGGTACCACAGTAGAAAACAGTACCACTGCAGGGAAGTCCATTGTCAACTTGTCGGACTACACACTTCAACCAGATGAAATCGAAGTTCTCAGCCAAGGGCTCAATTTCTGCCCCACCACCAAAATAGACCCCATCAGTCTCGTAGCGGACACAGAGGAATTCATCAGGCGAATGAGGCTGGGGAGTTCTTCCACAAACCCCAAGAGGCCAACAACGAACACAATGAGACAGCCAATGAACCGGAACAGCTGACAGAGAGATCCAAGGTGCAGCAACCGAAGAGGAAAGAGTCGAATTGGACTCCTCTGAAAGGCTGTTGCCCTCGATTTGACATGTATGCCCAAGCCGTCAGGAGGTGCGTCAATGCCAGATTCATCAGCCGCACTCACAAGACAGCCCCGAACATCACCCAAGCACAACGCAACACCATCCGCGCTCTCAAGACAAACCGCAACATTGTCATCAAACCAACAGACAAAGGAGGGGTCATCGTCATACTGAACAGAACGGATTACTGCAAAGAAGTGTACCGACAACTGAACAACCAGGAACACTACAGACAGTGACCTGCAGATCCGACCAAAGAACACACCCGTCAACTCAACAGACTATTCAAGACCTTTAATCCGGACCTTCAGAGCACCCTCTGTGCTCTCATCCCACATACTCCCCGCGTTGGAGATCTCTACTGCCTCCCGAAGATACACAAGGCAAACACACCCAGCCGTCCCATCATATCGGGCAATGGGACCCTGTGCGAGAACCTTTCCGGCTACGTCGAGGGCATCCTGAAACCCATTGTACAAAGAACCCCCAGCTTTTGTTGCGACACTACAGACTTCCGACAGAAACTCAGCACACATGGAGCAGTTGAACCAGGAGCACTCCTCGTCACAATGGATGTCTTGGCACTCTATACCAGCATCTCCCACGACGATGGCATTGCTGCAACTGCCTCAGTACTCAACGCCGACAACTGCCAATCTCCACATGCAAGTTTACAACTCATCCGCTTCATCCTGGACCATAATGTCTTCACCTTCAACAACCAGTTCTTCATCCAGACACACGGAACAGCCATGGGGACCAAATTCGCACCTCAATATACCAATATCTTCATGCACAGGTTCGAACAAGACCTCTTCAACCGATGTTATACACTAGATACATCAATGACATTTTCATCCTTTGGACTCATGATGAACAATCATTGAAACAACTATATGATGACATCAACAAGTTCCATCCCACCATCAGACTCACCATGGACTACTCTCCGGAATCGATTGCATTCTTGGACACACACATCTCCATCAAGGACGGTCACCTCAGCACTTCACTGTACCGCAAGCCCACGGATAACCTCACGATGCTCCACTTCTTCAACTTCCACGCTAAACACATTAAGGAAGCAATCCCCTACGGACAAGCTCTCCATATACACAGGATCTGCTCAGATGAGGAGGATCGCAACTGACACCTCCAGACGCTGAAAGATGCCCTCATAAGAACAGGATATGGCACTCAACTCATCGATCAACAGTTCCGACGCGCCACAGCAAAAAACCGCACCGACCTCCTCAGAAGACAAACACAGGACACGGCGGACAGTGTACCCTTCGTCGTCCAGTACTTCCCCGGAGCGAAGAAGCTACGACATCTTCTCCGGAGCCTCCAACATGTCATTGATGAAGACGAACATCTCGTCAAGGCCATCCCCACATCCCCACTTCTTGTCTTCAAACAACCACACAACCTCAAACAGACCATTGTCCGCAGCAAACTACCCAGCCTTCAGGAGAACAGTGACCATGACACCACACAACCCTGCCACAGCAACTTCTGCAAGACGTGCCGGATCATCGACATGGATGCCATCATCTCACGTGAGAACACCATCCACCAGGTACATGGTACACACACTTGCAACTCGGCCAACATTGTCTACCTGATACGCTGCAGGAAAGGATGCCCTGAGGCAAGTTACATTGGGGAGACCATGCAGATGCTATGACAACGGATGAATGAATACCACTCAACAATCACCAGGCAAAAGTGTTCTCTTCCTGTTGGGGAACACTTCAGCAGTCACGGGCATTCGGCCTCTGATCTTCGGGTAAGCGTCCTCCAGGCGGCCTTCACAACACACGACAGCGCAGAGTCGCTGAGTAGAACTGATAGCCAAGTTCCGCACACATGAGGACGGCCTCAACCGGGATCTTGGGTTCGTGTCACACTATCTGTAACCCCCACGACTTGCCTGGGCTTGCAAAATCTCACTAACTGTCTTGCATGGAGACAATACACATCTCTTTAACCTGTGCTTAACCCTCTCGCCACTCACATTGTCTGTACTTTTAAGACTTGATTACCTGTAAAGACTCGCATTCCAACCATTATTTTGTAAATTGAGTTTGTGTCTTTATATGCCCTGTTTGTGAACTGAAATCCCATTCACCTGATGAAGGAGCAGCGCTCCGAAGGCTGGTGGCTTTTGCTACCAAATAAACCTGTTGGACTTTAACCTGGTGTTGTGAGACTTCTTACTGTGTTTACCCCAGTCCAACGCCGGCATCTCCACATCATTTATAATTTGCCAGTCATACACACTGCCTGCATGCAATTAACATATTGGGCAGAATTTTCCCAATATTTGTGAACGTGACAGGTTCAGATCGAAAACCCGTGTGCATCTCTCCAGATGCACAGCCGAGTTTTCACTCCAGAGCTTCTGGCACTCAGTGCACAGAGAATCTGGGGGTGTGGTTTGGGCTGTCACTCTGGTTAGGTAGGGCTTGTTAGAGCAGGCAATGCAGCTCCATAGAGACTGGGCAGCATCTTTAAAGGGTGCCCCAATCTGCGCTTGAAACAAACTTCTCCCACGGACATGGAGGTGACCACTAGCATTGGGCCGTACCGCCCCCCCCTCCTCCCCCACCACCACCATGCAAGCATCGGGGTGACCGCCTACAGGCATTCGGGCATCAAGGCATACCACTCCCACCACACTTAAGGGTTGCCCCCCTCCACAAAGGGGCTCCACAGAGGACCTGCCCCTAGCTGTGCCAACCTGGAATATCTTCACTGACAGGGACAGTGATGCTCAAAACTTCCCTGACACAGGCTGTGAGGTTTGGTTCTTCAACAATGGGGTCAGTGAGCCTCAAATCTTCATTAACAAGGCCAGTGAGTTTCAAGCATTCACCAACAGTGATACTGGGATGGATTTTTCACAGACCCCACCGTGACGCTTTGTGGAGACAGCTTGTCAATGTGTTTGCCCATTGTAAACACCCTCTAATGCTGGGGAACCCCTGGCAAGGGGTTACCATTGGTGAGATCAGAAGATCCCGCTGGCGGGAACGGCTGGAAAATTCCGGCCAATGCGTTAGGAGGTGCTGCCCAAGATCAATTTTCCAAATTGGGCAAAAAACACTCGGAGGGTAAACAGCAGGGAAGTTGGTTTAAATGTATAATTTGTTCAAAGAGATGCTCACATGCATTGGGCCAAATGTCCTCCTTTGTGCTATGTGGTTCCATGATTCTAAATAAAGCACATTGGGGAAAATCTGTGAAAAATATATTCAATATATGTAACAATTATAACAAGAACATATATAGGATGGATAAAAAGTTAAACGGAGACTTTTTTTCCCTTCAAGCAAAATCACTAAAACAGATTATCTGGTCATTAATTTTATGGCTATTTGTGAGAGCTTTCTGTTCACAGATTAGCTATATTACAATGTTGCAGTGATTCAAAATTAATTGCTTGTAAAGTATTTCAGGACATCCTGAGGTTGGGAAAGTGCTGTCCTTTAATAGGGTTCCCTGCTTGTCATTGCAAAGAGGTGTTACACACTAGTGCACGTGTTAGTATAGGACTATGTCTCCATCAAAACGCTCAAATTCAGAATCAGATTCAGCCCCCAGCACAAAAGCGGTGAGTGGATCTAGGATTGCAGACACACTCTCCTACTGCAACTGGACAGAGTCACAAAGACACAAAGCAAAATACAGTAGATGCTGCAAATCTGAAATAAGAAAAACAAAAAGAACTGGAAAACCTCAGCAGTTCAGGCAGCATCTGTGGAGAGGAACAGAGTTAACACTTCGGGTCGAGTGATCTTTCATCACAACTTTTCCTCAGTTCTGATGAGAGGCCACTGTAGTATTAGGGTTTGTAAGGATTAACATGTGGAACTGTGTAAGTAGCAACTCCCATAATGATGATATAGAGAACACATAACTGAGAGAGGAGGGGAGAATGTTCATGGCTTCAGCAGTGTAACATCTCGTCATGGGTAGCTGTACATTGTTCAGTTGAATAAAGTAAATCAGTTATTGTTCGAGCATACCAATGTTTCAGTAAGCATTCTGAAGCTAGACTAACCCAACATACAACATGGTAACAGCAGTGATGAATCCCAAAACACTGAAAATACAAGTTAAAGAAGATTAAATGTCAAATCTGTAAAACTGCAGGACTCTGTAAGACACAGTTGAGGAAATCCAAAGTGGCTCCTTAGCTGAATTGCAGGCAGGAAGAGTCAGATAATCAACTTTCAAAGTTATTCAGGACTCGACCACAGCAAAGGTGGTCAGTGAAGAAAATTCTGATCCAGCAATCGTAGGCTTTGAGCCAGAGAACAAAGCAAAGGTTGTAGAACTGGTGAACAACTTGTGATAGTGGGTAAACATTGATTTTGACAGTGCACTGGGCAGGAAGCACTGGGAAAGCAAGATCCCTAGCAAGGGTGGGTTATGGAAAACCCTACCGCCCGGATCCAAGGTCAGCGCCATTACCTATGGTGACTGCAAGGCAGCACCGAAGAAAAACAGCAGCTGTAAAGACTCAATACTTCAGAGTGAAGAGATTATTGAAATTGTTAAAAGCAAAGTAGTCTTTAACAGCTTTTCTGCTTTCAATAAATAAATACTAAGTTCAGCTGAGAGATCCACCAGGCTGAGACAATGACCGCCGTGGGTCTTGATGGGAAGCTGAACAGCAGAGGAAAGCTTCACATGCTGGAAGGAAAATTTAAAACTTCAGGTCAATCACCTAAAAGGTTAGAAAAGCCATGGATCCTAAACTTATGCCACCTGAGTGGTTTGAACAAATGGGAGGACCAAATTCAACTCAAAACTGCGTACTTTGGAGGAAAGGATTCTTGAGGTTAAAATTGCTTCAGGAATGGGCCGTAAGTCTGAAGATGAACAGACCAACACAATACAATACAATACATTATCCCATAGTAATAGTGCTGTTGTCCTGTTGCCAGACAGGATGTCAATGAGGCCTCTGATAAATTTGACGAACTCATAAAAGCCTTTGATAACTATTCCAACCTGAGAAGCAATAAGATTGTGGAAAGGGCCAAGTTCAACAAAAAGGTCTAGAAACCAGATGAACCAGTTGATGCTTTTATTAATAACCAGTCAGTGTCACTGATGAATCCCTATCAGACTTATTGCGATCTAAGGGTCCTTACCTTAGAAAAAGCAATATAGCTAGTGAGGCAAACAGAGGTCTATAAATAGAACAGAACAACACTGTGAGGTGAATAAAAACCTTGCCTCAGGAAATCTCTAGTGACCCTACAGTTCCTTAAGCCCAGGAATGTAAAGGAAGAATCAGAAAGGATGGTACAATTTGGAGGGAAAATAGAAGGTCCATAAAACTCTGCTAGTTGTCGCACCAAAAAGGTACGGTCGATGTCCTGCAATATTGCCGAACCCTTTCACTGCAGAAGAATTGGTTATTTTAAGAAGGTGTGCCAAAATAAAATGTCTAACTTCACAGATTTCAAAGAAAAGACCTTCATACGTTCGGCTATTAATGAAATTGAAGAATTTCTACAGAAAAGAACCAAAAGCATTCCTAGGTGAGATCAGTCATGCATTCTGGAGCACGGACATATCATCAACTTTAAACTAGACACTGGAGTGAGTGTAATGGTTTTATGAGCCATGGTTACCAATGCATCACCTGCAGCCAACAGAGACCCAGCTTTATGGTCCAGGAGGGAGCGAACTAAAAATCAAAGCAAAATTACAGGCGGCACTCCAGTATAAGGGAAAGCAGATAATGGAAACATGTTTGGCTCAACAGAACTAGGAATTCTCTATTTTAATTAGAAGAGCTTGTATGGTCCTCAACCTGATCAGGAAAGTGGAAGAAGTCAATCAGCAGGAACCCATGGCTGAGTTCAGAAATGAATCCCTGAAACTATCCAACTGCACTGAAGATCTGGATTGTGACTTCAACGCTGACCTTTTTACACTCTTCACAGAGACTGACAGTCCAGGCATTTTGCAGAAGGAGTTAAAGTTTATTTATTAGTCACAAGTAAGGCTCACATTAATACTGCAATGAAGTTACTGTGAAATTCCCCTGGTCGCTATACTCCGGCGCCTGTTCGAGTCAATGCACCTAACCAGCATGTCTCTCGGACTGTGGGAGGAAACCGGAGCACCCGGAGGAAATCCACATAGACATGGGGAGAACAAGCAAACTCCACACAGACAGTGATCCAAGCCGGGAATTGAACCCGGGTCCCTGGCGCTGTGAGGCAGCATTGCTAACCACTGTGCTACCATGCCACCCACAGCACATCCAGGAGGACATCCAGGAGGGAGGAAGGCCACTCACTCACAACAAGTCTACAGTGAAAAAATTAGACCGGAGGAACCACGAGAATGAGAGCAGTCACTCATCACTATGTGGTATTGTTTTGAAATTGAAAGATGAAAATCTGGTGAGGGAATATTCCGTTCAAATGCCACATTTATCCAACAGTGGTGACCTTTTAGAAAGTACATCTACACCTATCCATCCACCAAAAGTGATCATCTAGGACGCTAACAGTCAAAGAGGTCAAAAATTCTATGACTCTGTAACACATGACGGAGAGAGGAAGGAAGAATGTTCATGGCTTCAGCAGTATAACACCTAGTTGTGGATAACTGTAGATATTTCAATTGTATAAAACAAACCAGTTGCCATTTGAACATCCCAACTACTCAGTAATCATTCCAAAGCGAGACTAATCAACATACAACAGAATTTTTCTTTCTATTTCACACAGACACACAATCAGTCACTCATTTTCATCTCATTATAAAGTGTGATTAAGCCAGTAATGGAGAGAATTGCTGGAATTGTTCATGCTGCAATTGCCAAGGGTGGAAAACAGAAACAAAACTAACTGTTTGTGAAATTATTCTAATTAGCAATGCATCCTAGGCAGAGTTCCTTTTGCGGGTTTATAGGCACAAAGAACCAGGCTGAGCGCAGATTGCCTCAAAATCCTCAAGGGGAGGTTATCTTGACATGTTTAGTAAACTCTTCCTCTACTTTTTAATTGAGAAACCACAGAGGTGCAGATTAGTAGGACAGTGGATGAGAAAATTCAAGGGATACCGATTAAGTGCCACCAAGCTTGGATTTTAAAAGCTTAGAGTTATAGAATTTTGCAGCTAGAAATAGGCTATTTGCCTCATCATGCCTGCACAAATCCTTGGAAAGAGTTATCGAATTAATCCAATTCCAATTACTCTTTCCCCAGACCCCTGCTTCTTTTTCCTTTTGAGGTTCTGAGGAACAGTGAATTGAATGAGCAGTTTACACATGAGCGACATGATAGAATGCACAGATGCACATCCTTATACTATTTGCTCATGATGTTCCCACCAGGAAAATCAACACTAGACCTTTGGTTAGTCTCTCTCCTGTAAGAAAAAAATGGGTCTGTCAGACACCAGTTCATTAAGGACCTATAATACCCAGGATTGAACATTTAGTAGTTATGTTCATAAGGCTGAGATGCAGGTCTTAATGATGAAAAGCTGGTACTTGTTCCTTGAAACTCATCTGCTGGTAATATGTCTCTTTTCCAACAATAAAAACCACAGAGGATGCACCAATAAGAAATAAATTAGTAATTCTGAATGGTGAAATACACTACAGAAATGTAATAAACTCAGAATAAATACCCTCTGCAGTAACTATTTTAAACCCAATGTGTATTTTAAATGGGTCAAGCCATATCAAAACACCACACAAAAGATTATAGAGGGCATACTGGAATATAGGGCCCACACACAGGACTAAATGGGTCACACTGGAATATAAGGGACACACACAGGACTATAGAAGTCACACTGAAATATAGGGACACACGCAGGATTAAATGGGTCTCACTGTTATTTAGGGGCCTCACACAAGACTGTAGGATTTACACTGGGATATGGAATCACACATTGCAATTTGGGAAGTTGGATTCACACAGGGGAACATAGGGTCATACTGGAATACTGGCCTCCTTTTTGTGTTCCCACTACCACAAAAGCCAGCCTTCACCCAATTTGATTCACTCCATAATATCAAGAAATCTCTGAGATCTTTGGATACCCAAAGACTATCCATCCAACAGCATCCTGACTGTAGTGTTGAAGACTCGTGCTTCAGAACCAGTTTCTAGCCAAATTGTTCCTGTTCAGCTGTTACACTGGCACCCATCGGGCAAAATGGAAAATTTCTTAAGTATATCCACAAAAAGCAGTATGTATCAGTCCAGCCAATTGCTATCCCATCACTTGACTCTCAATCATCAACAAAGTAATGGAAGATGTAATCAACAGTGCTATCAAGCAGCACTTACTCACCAATAGACTGCTCACCATGCTCAGTTTGGATTCTGCCAGGGCTACTTTGATCCAGACCTCATTACAGCCTTGGCCCAAACATGGACAAAGGAGCTGAATGCCAGAGATAAAGTGAGAGTGCCTGCCTTTGACATCAAAGCTGCATTTGACTGAATATGATATCTTCTAGTCTCAGTGAAATTGAAGTCAATGGGAATCAGGAGAAACACAAAGGAAAATGGTTGCAGTTGTCAGAGGCCAGTCATGTCAGCCCAGGACATCACTTAGGGAGTTCCTCAGGGCAGTGTCTGAGACCCAATCATCTTCAGCTGCTTTACCAATGATCTTCGTTCTATCATGAGGTCAGAAGTGGGAATATGCACTGATGATTGCACAGCTTGAAGTCTCATTTGTAACTTTTTTTTATTCATTCATGGGACATGGGCATTGCTGCCTGGCCAGCATTTTTATTGCCAGTCCCTAGTTGCCCTTGAGAAGGTGGTGGAGAGCCACTTTCTTGAATCGCTGCAGCTCATGTGCTGTGAGTTGATCCACAATGCCATTAGGGAGGGAATTCCAGGATTTTGACCAGTGACTGTGAAGGAACGGCGATATATTTCCAAGTCAGGATGGTGAGTGGTTTGGAGGGGAACTTGCAGATGGTAGCATTCCCGATCTCTGCTGTCCTTGTCCTTCTAGATGGAAGTGGTTGTGTGTTTGGAAGGTGCTGTCTAAGAATCTTTAGTGAATTGCTGCAGTGCATCTTGTAGATAGTACACACTGCTGCTACTGAGCATCGGGGGTGGAGGGAGTGGATGTTTGTAGATATAGTGCCAATCAAGCGGGCTGCTTTATCCTGGATGCTGTCAAGCTGCTTGAGTGTTGCTGGAGCTGCACTCAGCAAGTGGGGAGTATTCATCACACTCCTGACTTGTGTCTTGTAGACGGTGGATAGGCTTTGGGGAGTCCGAAAGTGAGTTACTCGCCACAGTATTCCTAGTCTCTGATTTGCTCTTGTAGCCATTGTGTTTATGTGGTGAGTCCAGTTGAGTTTCTGGTCAATGGTAGCCCCAAGGATATTGACAGTGGGGGATTCAGTGATGGTAACACCATTGAAAGTCATGGAGCTGTGGTTAGAGTTTTTCTTATTAGTGATGGTCATTGTCTGCCATTTGTGTAGCATGAACATTAGTTGCCACTTGTCAATCCAAGCCTGGATATTGTCCAGATCTTGTTGCATTTGAACATGGATTGCTTCAGTATCTGAGGAGTCACGAATGGTGCTGAATGTTGTGCAATCATCGGCGAACATCCCCACTTCTGATCTTATGATGGAGGGAAGGTCAATGGAGGGAACTCCTCAGGTAATGAAGCAGTCAATGCCACATCCAGGAATACCTTTCTGATTTGATGTATTACTGTCACATGTATTGGGATACAGTGAAAAGTATTTTGCACACTATACAGAAAAAATATATCATTCGTAGAATACATAGGGGAGAAGGAAAGGAGAGGGTGCAGAATATAGTGTTGCAGTTACATATAGGGTGTAAATAAAGATCAGCTTAATATTTGGTAGGATCACTCAAAAGTCTGATGGCAGCAGGGAAGAAGCTGTTCATGAGTCGGTTGGTACGTGATCTCAGTCTTTTGTATCTTTTTCCCGATGGAAGAAAGTGGAAGGGACTATGTCCGGGGTGTTTGGGGTCCTTGATTATGCTGGTTGTGTTCTGAACCTTTTTGTATGCTGCTCCGAGATTCTTTGAACACAATCAGTTGGGGTGGGGGGTGAGTGGGGGAGGGGAGGGGTGTGAGGAGTTGTGTAGGGAGGAGGTGGCAACCTCCAAATTTTACAAAGCAATTAAGCCAATTAAAACAATGCAGCCAATTAAATATTTTAGTGTGCAGTCACTGTAGTAATTTGCACAAAGCAAAGAAGTTAGGGCATCATCATTTATGCTTCAAATATGAAATTAATAAGCTTCCCAGCAAAGCTAATAGCCTTCTGTATATCTGAAAATTCAGTAGAGATCTGGAATGTCACATCTGCAGCACAATGTATCAGCTTTACCAGATAATCTTACTTTTTTTCGTAAAATGTGTCAAACCTCTCTCCTTCCTGAGATGGTGTGGCTCACGGTTGAGTACAGAACGAAATGTTTAAATATATCAAATCAACTTTCATTCATTGCCATCATTTCTGATCCAAGTATGTTCTTAAGTACACAGTGCTCATCCAAGCATTAAACTAAATCCTATTCATCATGTTTCCATTGCATGAGCACACTGCATTTTGGCATTTTCGTGATCTTCACCTAAAGACAACTTGATGTTTGAAAATAAGTCCTTCCTTGCAATAAAAGACTTGCTTTTACATAGCAGATTTAGCAACCTCAGTATATCCTAAAGTTCTTTACAGCCAAATTTCACTTTTTGAAGTGAAATCACTTTTGTAATGTAAGGAAACGGGGCAGCTGTTTTGTGCGCAGGTGAGCACTGAAATCCAATTTAAGAAAAATGTACAAGTTTAAAAGTGACCATAAAACAGTATGATTGCTGTAAAATCCTAGTTGGTCGGGTGGCACGGTGGCGCAGTGGTTAGCCCTGCTGCCTCACAGCACCAGGGACCCAGGTTTGATTCCCGGCTTGGGTCACTGTCTGTGTGGAGTTTGCACGTTCTCCCCGTGTCTGCAGGGGTTTCCTCCCACAGTCTGAAAGACATGCTGATTAGGTGCATTGGCCATACTTAAATTCTCCCTCAGTGTACCCGAACAGGCGCCGGAGTGTGGCGACTTGGGGATTTTCGCAGTAACTTCATTGCAGTGTTAATGTAAGCCTACTTGTGACAATAAATAAACCTTCTTTCTTTTCAGTTGTGCCATTTAGTAAGGGAAACCTCCCGTCTTTCTTTCACCTGGGTTTATATATGATCCCTGTCCCCTCACCCACCTACCCTCTGAAGTGACCAGTCACATTAAACAGCTTCAAATATGCACTGCAGGGGTTCAAGAAGGTGATGGACCACCTGACTCCTCAATGCCATTAGGGATGGCCAGCTATGCCAGTCATGCCCACATCCCGAGAATGGCTTGTTTTAAAAATGTGACATAATGGGTGGGATTTTTTGGCCGCGCTCACCCCAAAGCTGGAAAATCCCATCCGAGGTCAATGGACCTTTGCTTGGTCCGGGTTCCGCCCGCAACGATTCCTGTGGTAGGTGGGGCAGGAAAATTCCGCCCAACAAGTCTATCCTTATAAATAAAATATTGTCAGACGTACCATAAGGAATGCTTTCCCCTTTAAACAAATTTCAGAATTTATCATGCAAAAGCTCTATCATGTTCTGCCAACATGAGATGCATGAGTACACCTCTACGCCCAAGAAAGGTTTTCCCTCTATCAGTCCACCTTGGTTATAAAATTGAATATTATGTTTGGCTCGTGGAGATATTCACGGTTTTAGCTGAAGAGTTTGACACTAGGGTCTGGTTTCAAATCTTGTATCAACAGCATTTCCATATCGTCTCCTTCAACTTTTCCTGAGCAGATGGTGATATGGACCCTGGCTTTGCATGATACCAAATTTATCTAAATGTTTTGAGGAAGGAGTTCAGTTTGGCAAAAGCACAGCTGCATTTGTGGTGAAAGCAAAGCCAAGTTGGCAAGACACCTGTGTCTTTGCACATTGATTCTAATGCTGCTGAAACAGGCCAAAAAGAATTGGGAGTGAGGAGACAAATATTTCTTTTGGCTTCCAACTGTGCACTGTTATCCCTGTTCACTTCAGCAGAAAATACATTCATGCAAAAATCTAAACAACTCTGATAATGAAAGCATTTTTTTTTACCTGATTGAATACCCTAAATGAACGGGTGGTTAATGATGTCTTTCGAGCCAAGCTATATCTTAGACATCAAGGCTGCAGGGTATCACAGTAATGCACAGATGGACAAATCCAATGTTGAACTCAACAACAACAACTTGTATTTATATAGCAGCTTTAATGAAGTATAACATCTCAAGGCATTTCACAGAAGTGTTATCAAACAAAAGTTGAAACCAAGCTACATAAAAGTTGGGAAATGGATTAGGCTGTATAACTTCTTTTTGGCTGGCACATTCATGATGGACTTATTTGACTTCTACCGAGCCTTCAGTTTTCTATGTTTCTCTGAGCAGATATTAGGACATGTAAACAAAAGCTTGGTCAAAGAGGTAGATTTTAATGAGCACTTAAAGAAAGAGGGACAGATAGAGATGAGGAGAGGTTTAGGGAGGGAATTCCGCTGCTGATTGACTAGACAGCAGAAGGCATGGCTGCCAATGATGGGGGGTGAAGGAACAGAAGGTTTCACAAGAGGCTAATTGTGCTCCTCCCTTGCACTAATGCATTGTGAATCTGTGAGGTAACTTTGAATGTTCAAAAGCTATAAACTCAACATTAATGGCTTAATAAGATTAGCAACACAGTACATTCCTGTGTCATAAAGGTAGTGACTGAAAGGAGTATGAGGCATACTTTCTTATTGGAACATAGGTGCAGAGAAATAAGTCATTGAACACTGTAATGACTTTAATCAGGCAATTGATGTGGGCCTCTTCAAATATGAACTCCCTGATTAAGGGCCAAATTGTTGGGCCAGTCAGAGAGCCTCTTGCTTTGTACTTAACCAGGAGTCTTAGTTCCTCTGGGACTCTGAGTGAAGACTGCTAACTGAAAGCACTCTGTATACTGCTGTCAGACTTGTAAATAAAGGAATTTTGGTGAAGGGACTTCTGCCTTTGAGGCCTTACTACAAGCATCTTGAGCCTGTTCCGCCATCCAATTAGATTACAGCTAATCTGTATCTTACTTCCAACTGCCGGTCTTGGCTCCATGATCCTTACTTAACACCTTTACCTAACAAAAATCTCAATCGCAGTTTTGAGCGGTGGGGTTGGTGGGGGGGAGAATCAAAGTTCCACTAACTTTTGTATGAAGAGATGCTTCCTAATTGTCTGGCCCTAATTTTAAGGCTCCATTGTTCTGGAATGCCGACATCAGAGGAAATACTCTATCCTAGCAACACCTTTAATTAGCTTAAACACCTCAATCAGATCATTCTCAATCTTCAATATTCTGGGGAATACAAAGTCTCATCTCCTCTGTCATTCAAACAGTTTGTTTCGGAGCTTCGCTGGAAACCACAGACCCCGGCATATTTATGTTCACAAAGCCATTGACAGAGCTACAGGGAATTTATTGGGTTCTGTATGTCGGGCATATGTTACCAATGCAAGGACAATGCTTCTCCATCAAGCTTCAATTGGCAGGGTCCTTACAAACTGTTTAACATTGACACCATATCACTGGATTCTCAAAGGGTTGCACATCACTTTTTAAATAAGCAACCTGTTAGTGACAGCACACTGAGGAACTCTGGAGGGCTGTCATTTGGACAGCTCCAGTTCGTGCAAGTCAGAAACCTTTATTAAGCTTGGTAAAATCCCAAATTAAATGCCTCCAAAATATAGTCCTGTCTCTGGTCTAAATTCCCAAATGCAGGAACATTTTCTGGACTGGTTAATAGCGTTTAGTCCACACATTCAAAGTCTACAACCTACTTTAGAGCATTCATGTTGATACCTATGGTCAATTTTCTAATGCAATATGCTTCACTATTTACAAGGCTCTTAAAACAATTTGTTTTCATAGATATTGATTGATGCTATTGTAGCTCTAATTGATGTCAGTTATGTTCTGATATTCTGCATCGTACGTCCACCAAGATGGATGTAAATGATTCCAGGATGCTAGTTGAAATATAAGGGAATTGTTCCCGGTGTCCTGACCAATATTTATCCTGCAACCAACTTCAGTAAAAAGAACTGATGATGAAGGTGCTATGTAAATGCATTTTTTTTCCTTTCTTTACACCTATCTATCTGTCTCCCCATTCAAGCCAGCAGCAAGACTTGATAGGCATTAAAATCATGGCCACGGTTTTCCTGCTGCGTCATGCCCAGCACAGATCAGAGCGGACCGGGGCCGGAGAATCGTGAGTAAGGGGGCTAGTGCATTCAACGCTGTTGGAATCCCCCCCAGCCACCACTCCCGGACGTAATCTGGTTCCCGCAAGGAAGGGCGTGAACCTGATTAGCATATTTAAATCAGTATTTAAATATGCTGGGTCCATTTGAGACCAGATTCTCCCTGTCCCGGGGTTTTCTGACCCTTGGGCACAGTGGGAACTAAGCAAGAATCAATACTGGCCTCCACACAGGGAGAACAGGTGTGATACAACAAAGAACAAAGAAAATTACAGCACAGGAACAGGCCCTTCGGCCCTCCAAGCCTGCACCGACCATGCTGCCCGACTGAACTAAAACCCCCTACCCTTCCGGGGACCATATCCCTCTATTCCCATCTTATTCATGTACTTGTCAAGACGCCCCTTAAAAGTCACTACCGTATCCGCTTCCACTGCCTCCCCCGGCAACGAGTTCCACCACTCTCTGTGTAAAAAATCTGCCTTGTACATCTCCTTTAAACCTTGCCCCTCGCACCTTAAACCTATGCCCCCTAGTAATTGACTCTTCCACCCTGGGAAAAAGCTTCTGACTATCCAAGCCTATCTGCTGGCCATGGCGGGGGTGGGGGGTGGGGGGGTGGGGGAGGGTGGGGTGGGGGGGGTGAGAGGGGGGGGGGGGCGCTCAGAGGCCGTTGAAGCCTCTGATGGTTGGGGACATGGCTGGACAGTGCCTACCTGGCAGTGCCAACTGGCACTATGGCACTGCCAGGTTGGCATTTGCAAGGTGCCAAGGGCAATGCCAATGGGGTGAGGCCTGAGAGGGTGAGAGCATGAAGTTCTCATGAAGGGGGGGGGCAAGAGAAGAGGGGGATATGAAGAGGGGGCCATTAAGGGGGTTCATGAGAGGGAAAGACCACTTCAAAGGGGAAGTTAAACCACAGACTGTCAATCAGGCATAGACATTGTCAACATTGCAATCAGGATCAATGGGGTACTTGAGGTGCAGTCAAGTATGAAGGGAAATAAAAATAAACACAGGACAATGACAGAAATCCATTGAGCTGGCAGCTGAATCTTTTACGAGGGATTGCACATTGAATTTGGTACAGAACAAAGGCTTCAACTGCAATGGAGATGGTTTCAATGATTTCCGCTTGCTGGGAAGTATGTTAAGTTTATTTATTAGTGTCACAAGTAGGCTTACGTTAACATTGCAATGACGTTTCTGTGTGCACAGCTGGGCAGAATGGAACTCTCCTCCCCAGGTGAAATTGACATCTCCTCTCTGTCAGGGGACTTCAAAGGGGTCTGCTCTCACTTGCAGCTGCTGACTGAGAGAAAGGAAAATCTCCGCTGCAGGGTGGAGTGCTGCAATGATTTAAAATCCTGCCAGGTGATCGGAGGTGGGTGGGTGAGGGAAGGGGGGAGCATGGAGATTAAAGTGATCTGGATATTTCAGAATTTGCACAGCTGACAGGCTGGACTGCAGAAATTGATCACAGGGCTGCCTGAAATCACCATGCCAGGGTGATCTTAATGTCTGCCAGGGCTAGAAGGGACAGTCTGGCCATGACACCCCCATCTAGCAGAGAGTGGTGAGGTCAACCCCTTGCCTGCAGCCAGAGCCCATCCAATCCCCAGGAGCCTTGAGCAACTCATCCTTTGCAGCCTGGCAAATGGCCACTGGACCTACCTCCTTCAGCTCTCTCGGGACACAAGGCAGGGGATCAGTGTCAGGGCGCCAGGGGGCAACACATTGCTGGAACTGCCAAGACATGTAGTCTGAAGGGAGGCTGAGGGGGTGGGTGTAATGGAGGAGAGGGCCTGAGTGGGTAGTTGGGTCGGATAAATCTCATGCCATGGTGTGGGGGGGGGGGATGATGCCTCTGATTGCTGAGGGGCTCGCAGTGCTTCCTCAGCCCTTGAGGTCCAATATGCTAGGCCCTCTCTTGTGAGGACTTATACGAAAGCCCACCCAGTGCAGATCCCGTTGGGAAAACTGGTGAACAGTGGGAGCTATTTGAATCGGGTTTTAAGCCCACTAATAATATTTATAGTAAATGTGAATATGTATCGGGTTCCCCCCGCTATGGGTGGGAACCTGATCGGGGTTGGCAGGGTTGGCCAGAAGCTTCGCAATGGAAGCCAAACCTGTTTTTGCGCCGATGCCTGATTCTCCAGGACATCGCGATTCGTGATCGCAGCAAGCAGACCCAGAGAATCCCCCGTTAGTCATTTTTTGGGAAAATTTCGCCCAACAATTCTAGAGCAGAGTGCAATGCAAGTTATTGCATTGGCAGGTGTCCATGATAATGGACTCTCGCATTTTCCCAATTACCAACATCAGGCTGGCTGGTATATAATTCCATTTTCTCTCCACCCCACTTTTAAATAGTGGTATTAAGTTAACTACCCTTCAATCTATAGGAACTGTTCCACTGTCTATAGAATCTTGGAAGATGACCAGCAATGCATCTACTACTTCTCGGGCCACTTCCTTATGTACTTTGGGATGTAAACTATCAGGCCCTGGGGATTTATCAGCCTTCAATCCCATCATTTTCCCCAACTAATACTGATTTCCTGCAGTTCTCACTAAACCCAACATTTCTGGTACATCATTTGTGTCCTCCTTTGTGAAGACAGAACCAAAGTCTGTTTTTAGTTGGTCAGCCATTTCTTTACTCTCCATTATAAATTCCCCTGTTTCTGACTGTAAGGGACAGACAGCTGTGAATTTAAAAGTACATCAGTAGCTGTAAAGCACTTTGGTCATGAAAGATCAATCTTTCCCATTTTTTGTAGAAGTTTCTCTAGAATTTCATATTGGATTTATTAGTGTCTGACTTATATTTATTGCTCCTAGTTTGACTTCCCATAAGTAGGAAAATCTTCTCTACATCCATCCTTTCGAATTCCTTCATCAATCATGTCACCTCTCACTTTTCCAGAAGTCTATTTGGTCTTTTTTGATAGCTATAATCTCTCCGTTCTGATTTTTTCCTTGTAAATCTTTTTGCATTATCTCCATTACTGCCTCTAAATCCTTTTAATAACATGAAGGCCAGAACTGTGTGTTAATACATGAAGTCTGATCTAAATTGAGGCACATGTATGCTTAGCATTTCTTGTCTAATTTTGAATTAAATTTCTCTCAGAATGAACCACATCTTCGCTTACCATTCATACACTCACGCACAAACACATTGCCGTATCAAGCCTATCAATTTCAGTTGATTGGTGAGCAGAATATGCACATCTTTTGTACAACCTGCATACAAGATTCCAGAACAAATTTATATGATGAGGGAAAAAATTGCCTTCAAATCTCTAGAATTTTAACAGAAAATAAAAAATAAAGTGGAAGCATATTATATTCATTTCCTTCAGTCTCTCCTGATGTGCAGATGTTAGTTATTAAGGCTTTCAATGGAATTCCACTATCAGCAAGAAAATATCTCCAAAATTCGCTGCAGGATGCACAATTAAATATGTGGCACAGAAGTGCTGAATGTTACTTTTGCCTGTGTTATCTTCACACACAGAGAGACAGCCACAGTTCGACAAGTTTATTGTTATTTACTTCCTACTTCATGACTCATTGCTTGCTTGCGTTTGTTGCTGACCATTTAATATTGATTGCTGAACGCTGACTGAACATTCAAACTAATTTTGTTTTACTCAGAATTAGATATTTTTGTTTGCACACTTGTTGGTGTTCTATTTAGTGAAAAGCCCACGGCATTATTTTTCAGAAGGGGAGGGGAGTTCACACCCCTCACACAAGGAGCAGATGTCACTCAAGCTACAGGAAGGATGGAGGAAAATTTGTACATGGAGAACAATGATAGAAATGGGAACACAATCTGTTGTTTTAGTGACACATGTTGTGGGCGAAATGTTGGCCAGAGCTTTCTGGCTCTTCTTCAAAATAGCGCTGTGGGATCTTTCATGTCCACCTCAGACTCAGTTTAACAACTCATAAAAAAGACAATGCAGCACCCCTCAGCGCCCCATCTCAACAATGCCTTCTGCTCACCCCGTTGGAATAGGACCAACAATTTTAAAATTTATTTATTAGTGTCACAAGTAGGCTTACATTAACACTGCAATGTGGCACGGTGGCACAGTGGTTAGCACTGCTGCCTCACAGCGTCAGGGACCCGAGTTCAATTCTGGCCTCGGGTCATTGTGCGGAGTCTGCACATTCTCCCCGTGTCTGCATGGGTTTCCTCTGGATGCTCTGGTTTCCTCCCACAGTCTGAAAGACGGGCTGGTTAGGTGCATTGACCCAAACAGGCGCCGGAGTGTGGCGACTAAGGGAATTTCACAGTAACTTCATTGCAGTGTTAATGTGAGCCTTACTTGTGATGAATAAATAAACTTTAAAACTTTAAATGAAGTTACTGTGAAGTTACTTGTCTTAAAGAGACAGTCACAGGAGAGGAGGTTAAACCGTCAAGAGGCGAGCAGCTGTTGAGGCAGTCTAAGTGGCTTTTAAGGGAATTCAGAGTCCAGGGCCACAATCTTCTGGCCATTCATGCCCTGCCACTGCTGCCAGTAAGAATTTAGCACTCAGCCAAATTTCCATTCATTGCAGTGGGAACGGAGAATCCAGCTGTGGGTGAGGTCAGAGAATCCAGCCCTGGATCTTCAAAAGTAAAGAGTTGAAATCTCCCATGAAGGACACAGAGCTTTAATGAGACTTTGTGACTCATCATGGTCACTGATGTCTGGGTTTGTTGCTGAGAAATCCATGGGATCTACCTTAGTCGCATATTCCATTTAATGTGCAGTGTGGTATGTTCAACCATAGTTTACCTGTTAATTCATATATACCTCATGTTAACTCATGTTAATTAATAGAGTTCAGAATTATTCTAGTCGAAGTATAAGTAGGTATTGTAAATTGTCTTACTTTTCTGATTTTGTATAGTAAAGTTTATTTTGTTTGTTTAAAATTGTGGAATCATGTGACTGTATTCTCCTCGTGTGTAATTGCGATTTCAAACTTTCTCTACTTTAATCAAAAGGTTACTGATCCCTAACCAGATCATATCAAAGTTCTCTAATTAGTTCCACTCCCTGCTCTTTTCTCTTAGCCCTGCCATTTTGATTCCTTTTTAAGTATATACTAATTCCCCTTTGAAACTTGCTATTGAACTTGCTTCCACCACCCTGTCAAACTGTGCATTCCAGGTCATAATAACTCATGTTCAAATGCTTCTCATCATCTTCCTCTCAGTCTTTCACCAATTATGCTTAAATTATTTCCTCTGGTTAATAACCTAATTGCCAGTGGAAACAGTTTTTCCTCATTCACTCAATTGAACCAAAGGGGGTGATTCTCCCATTCCGACCCGCAAATTTTTTGGCAGGTCAGGCCGAGAGATTTGCGCGTGCGTTGATTCGCGGGATTCATGCATGCATTCCATGATGCGCGCGCGCATCTCCCAGCGACGGAAATCCGGCACGGTCAGGACCACACAGGAAACTGGCGGGAACAGCAGGTAAGTAATTTTAATCTTATTTTAATGTCATTTAAATGTGATTATCAGGCCCGGGACTGAATTCTCAGGGCCCGATAGCACCTCCCACCCCACCAGTACAATTTCACTCTGGCGGGGTTTAGAGTAGCTCCCCACTTTCACGGAACTAGCCGGAGACCCCGCTGGAGTGCAGGGGGGCAGTTGGGGCACCCGGGGGGGGGGGGGTCAGGTGGCAGGGGGGTAGTGCCCCCTGGGCATGGGCATCCTGACAGTGCCAGCTTGTGCTCCCATATTCAGCACTTAGAACTTTTTGGGGAGAATTGCCCCCATAATTTTGAATCTCCTCCAAGGTCAACTATGCTAAATCTCAAGATTTCATATCCTTGTTATTTTATTTGTGGGACATGGGCGTCGCTGGCTGGCCAGCATTTATTGCCCATCCCTAGTTGTCCGAGGGCAGTTGAGGGTCAACCACATTGCTGTGGCTTTGGAGTCACATGTAGGCCAGACCGGGTAAGGATGACAGATTTCCTTCCCAACAATTGACAATGGTTTCATGGTCAGCAGTAGATTCATAATTCCAGATATATGTAATTGAATTCAAATTCCGCCATCCACCGTGGCAGGATTCGAACCCGAATCCCCAGAAAGAATTTGCAACAATCTTCAGCCAGAAGTGCCAAGTGGATGACCCATCTTGGCCTCCTCCAGAGGTCCCCAGCATCACAGATGTCAGTCTTCAGCCAATTCGATTCACTCCATGTGATATCAAGAAATGGTTGAAGGTACTGAATGCTGCAAAAGCTATGGGCCCTGACAACATTGCAGCAATAATGTTGAAGGCTTGTGCTCCAGAACTTGACATGCCCCAAGCCAAGCTATCCCAATACAGGTACAATACTGGCATCTAGTCAGAAATGTGGATTTCCCAGGTATGTGCGATACACAAATCCAACCCGGCAAATTACAGCCCCATCACTCTACTCTTGGTCATCAGTAAAGTGATGGAAAGAGTCATCAACAGTGCTATCAAGCGGTATTTGCTTAGCAGTAACCTGCTCACTATTGCTCAGTTTAAGTTCCACTAGGGTCACTCAGCCCCTAACCTCATTAGAGCCTTGATTCAAACATGGGCAAAACAGCTGAACTCCAGAGATGAGGTGAGAGTCACCGCCCTTGACAAAAAGGCAACATTTGAGCAGATGTGGTATCAGGGAGCCCCAGCAAAACTAGTGTCAATGGGAATCAGGAGGAAAGATGTTCACTGGTTGTAGTCACACTTCGCACAAAGGAAGATGGTGTGGATGTTGGAGGTCAAACATCTCAGTTCCAGGATATCACTGCAGAGGTTCCTTAGAATAGTGTCCTCAGCCCAATCATCATCAATTGCTTCATCAATGACTGTCCCACCATCATAAGGTCAGAAGTGGGGATGTTCGCTGATGATTGCACAATGTATAGCACCATTTGTGACTCCTCAGAAACTGAGGTAGTCCATGTGCTAATGCAGCAACACCTAGACAACATTCAGGCTTGAATTGATAAGTGGCAAGTAACATTTGCATCACACAAGTGCCAGGCAATGACTAGGATCCAACCATCTCCCTTTGATGTTCAATGGCAAATCCAATGCTGAATCCCCACTATCAACATTCTGGGGCTTACCATTGACCAGAAACTGAACTGAACTAGCCATAAGTATATCAATGGGAAGAGGCTAACCAGGGAAAGAGTAGGGCCTATTAGGGACCAAGGGGGAAATCTGTGTGTGGAGCCAGAGGACATTGGTAGATTGTTGAATGAATACTTCATATCTGTCTTCACCCAAGAGAATGGGACAATGGTATGGAATTCAGGGAGAGAGACTGTGAGGTTCTTGAGCAAATTGACATAGGGAAGGACAAGGCATTGAAGGTGTTGCAGCCTTAAATGTGGATAAATCTCCAGGTCCAGATGAATTGTGCCACAGGCTGCTGTGGGAGGCAAGGGAGGCGATTGCAGGGGCTCTGACTCAAATTTTCAAATTCTTCTCTGGTCTTGGGAGAGGTGCCAGATGGCTGGAGAACAGCTAATGTGGTTCTGCTATTTAAGAAGGGTTGTAGAGATAAACTAGGGAACTACAGACCAGTGAGTCTCACGTCAGTGGTAGGGAAACTATGAGGGAAACTTCTGAAGGAGAGCATCTATCTCTACTTGGAAAGGCAAAACTTGATCAGGGATAATCAGCATGGCTTTGTCAGAGGGAGGTCATGCCAAACAAATTTGATTGAATTTTTTGAGAAGATGACCAGGTGTGTAGATGAGGTTAGTGCAGTCGATGTAGTTTATATGGCTTTCAGCAAAGCCTTTGACAAGGTCCCACATGGGAGACTTGTAAAGAAGGTAAATTCACATGGGATACAGGGTAATTTAATAAAGTGGATTCAAAATTGGCTTAGAGACAAAGAACAAAGAACAATACAGCACAGGAACAGGCCCTTCGGCCCTCCAAGCCCGTGCCGCTCCCTGGTCCAAACTAGACCATTCTTTTGTATCCCTCCATTCCCACTCCGTTCACATGGCTATCTAGATAAGTCTTAAACATTCCCAGTGTGTCCGCCTCCACCACCTTGCCTAGCAGCGCATTCCAGGCCCCCACCACCCTCTGTGTAAAATATGATATCTGTGTTAAACCTCCCCCCTTCACCTTGAACCTATGACCCCTCGTGAACGTCACCACTGACCTGGGGAAAAGCTTCCCACCATTCACCCTATCTATGCCTTTCATAATTTTATACACCTCTATTAAGTCTCCCCTCATCCTCCGTCTTTCCAGGGAGAACAACCCCAGTTTACCCAATCTCTCCTCATAACTAAGCCCCTCCATACCAGGCAACATCCTGGTAAACCTGCTAAGACAGAGGATGATGACAAAAGGCTGCTTGAGTGACTGGAAGCCAGTGTCCTGTGGCGTACCACAGGGATCTGTGTTGAGCCTCTAATTATTTGTCATTTATATAAATGACATTGATAATTATGTGGGGGGTAGGATTAGTAAGTTTGCGGATGACACAAAGCTTGGACGAGTGGATAACAATGAGGCAGAGTGTCTTGGGCTACAAGGAGATATATATGAAATGGTCAAATGGACAGATAAGTGGCAGATGGAATTTAACCCTAAAAAATGTGAGGTGATACACTTCGGAAGGAGTAATTTGACAAGAAAGTACTCAATGAATGGTAGGACACTTGGAAGTTCTGTGGAACAAAGGAACCTTGGCATGTTTGTTCACAGATGTCTGAAAGTGGAACAGCATGTTAGTGGGGTGTTGAAAAAGGCATATGGGACACTTGCCTTTCTCAATCAAGGCAAAGATTACAAAAGCAGGGAAGTCATGTTGGAGTTGTATAGAACTTTTGTGAGGCTACAGTTACGGTACTGTGTGCAGTTCTGGTCGCCACATTATCGGAAGAATGTGATTGCACTGGAAGGGGTGCAGAGGACATACACCAGAATGCTGCTTGGGATGGAACATTTAAGTTATGAAGTGCAGTTGTCTAAGCTTGGGTTGTTTTCGTTGGAGTAGAGAAGACCGAGGGGTGACCTGGTCGAGGTGTACAAGATTATGAGGGACATGGACAGAGTGGATAAGGAGCAGCTGTTCCCTTTAATTGAAGGGTCAGTCACAAGGGGACATAGGTTCAAGGTGAGGAGCAGGAGGTTTAGCGGGGATGAGAGGAAAAACGTTTTTACCCAAAGGGTGTTGACGGTCTGGAATGTGCTGCCTGGAAAGGTGGTGGAGGTGGGTTGCCTCACATCCTATAAAAAGTATCTGGATGAGCACTTGGCACATCATAACATTCAGGGCTATGGGCCAAGTGCTGGCAGATGGGATTAGGTGGGAGTTCAGGTGTTTCTAATGTGACGGTGCAGGCCTGATGGGCCGAAGAGCCTCTTCTGCACTCTATGATTCTATGATTCTTTATAAATACTGGGCTACAAAAGGTCAGAGGCTAGAAATCTTGTGGCAAATAACTCAAATCCTGACTCCCCAAAGCCTGTCCACCATTTCCAAGGCACAGGTCAAGAGTGTGATGGAATACACTCCACTTACCTGGATGAGTGGAGCCCCAGCAGCACTCAAGAAGCTTGACATCTTCCAGAACAAAACAACCCACTTGATTGGCAGCCCATTCACAAACATTCACTCCCACCATCAGCGACACACAGTGTTGGCAGTGTGTACCATCTACAAGATGCGATCTTTAAACAGCACCTTCCAAATCTACAACCACTGCCAAGTAGAAGGACAGGGGCAGCAGGTACATGGGAACACCGCCACCCGCAAGTTCCCCTCTGTAAGAGGAGTTTAGAATAATTTGGGACTAAAGGACTAACAGATCAGAGTGAATAGAGTATAGAAAAGTCACAAAGTGCCTGGAATATAGTTTACAAAGGCTCTGTTTGCATAGAGACACATATAACCACTGTTAGAGAATTTAGATATGTATTTTTGAATATTCTGGCTTAAAAGCATCTACCTTGATCAATAGTACAACGTTCTAAGGCATGATGGGAGATCGTCAAGTAAAAAGAATCACATTCCTCAGAACAATGTAGCTACTGAGTGAAGGGCAAAGCAATTCTTATCAGTGTGTCTCGATGATCCTAATGAGTAGAATATTCACTACTCAAGGACGGTGCCAGAGATCTCAGATAGTTTGAATGAATAGGTCATACCTTACACCAGATAAGGTGGTCTGGAGAGTGTTAAGAGACTGTGAGAAAGACCTTTGAAGTCCACAAACTCACATCGTCCCATGCTGTCAGAGGGTAAATGTTATTGGCCAAGGTAAATAATCTATTATTGAAAATTATTGACTCATATACCCGGCTAAGGTGAACAAGGTGTGGACAAATGGCTTTTGAAAATTGTATAATTGTAATACTGAGAGTGATATAATTTCAGTGTGAACATCACTAATTCTCTCCGCCTTGTACGTTGAACCAGGCTTAGAAAATAAAAAAACATCTTTAACCAGAGTACCATCTCCGTGAATCTTTGTGTTAGCTGAGCCGTAATTAAGAAGGGGAATCCCTCACGTGAAAGCCAGTTTAATACTTACCCTCTGAAAAAAGCACCAACATCCTCCAAGCCACACACATCCCTGATTTGGAAACATATCACCACTCCTTCATTGTCGCTGGGTCAAAATCCTGGAACTCCCTCCCTAACTGTGGGTGTAGCTACACCACATGGACTGCAGCAATTCAAGAAAGCAACTCAACACCACCTTCTCAAGGGCAAATAGTGATGGGCAATAAATGCTGGCCTAGCCAGCAATCCCCACACTCCATAAATGAATAATAAAAAAGATGGGCTCTGCTGAGGCAGGTAGAGAAGCACAGAGGCATCTCAAGGTGGAGTCGCTCTCAGAAACCAGCGGAAGATTTACACACAAGGAAGGCCCACAGCTTTTAGGGCCATCAATGTGGTGGGGAAATCCCTCCATGGGAATGGCCATCGCCAAGGCCTTCAGATTCATACAACTCAAGAATGGGGCAAGTGAGGGGTAGCACAGTGGTTAGCACTGCTGCCTCACAGCACCAGGGACCCGGGTTCGATTCCCGGCTTGGGTCACTGACTGTGCGAAGTCTGCACGTACTCCCCATTGTCTGCGTGGGTTTCCTCCGGGTGCTCAGTTTCCTCCCACAGTCTGAAAGACATGCTGCTTAGGTACATTGTCTATGCTAAATTCTCCCTCAGTGTACCCGAACAGGCACCGGAGTGTAGCGACCAGGGGATTTTCACAGTAATTTCACAGTAAACCTACTTATGACACTAATAAATAAACTTCAAACTGAAATGAGGGACTGCCAGCCCTTCGGCCTGTTACTGGGACCAGTCATTGACGATCCGCCACTACAGGGTTGGTAACTGCCACCACCGAGAGTCTGAGTCTGGCAAAAACACAAGTAAGTGGGTATGCATTGGGAAGCTGACCCACGTGCAATTTTCTCCCAGCCCCACCTCTGAAATGGCCTCTGCAAGCTTGGGAAGATTCTGCTGATGGTGCTGATTTTGGATTCCCCTTTTGTTGGTTTAACTTGCCTTCTGTCTTTGCATTACCTTCTACATTTACAAATCTTTCAATTAAAAAAATATTTTTCAAAAAACTCCCAGTACAAATAGTGGCTCCTGTTACTGGACTGCCTGTTCTTGACTCCAAACCATCAGTCACATTGACAATTCCTTCTCTTCATGCTGTTGTGTCACCTCCATTCTGGGTTGTGTGTCTCCCAGAAGCAGCCCGCGGAACAAAGCAATATTGTTTGCCTTTACAATCCATTATGGATGATGTTTTTAAACTACAGAACCCATCCCAGATGCTTTCAAGCCAACTTTCAAAGGCTTTCAAAGAAGCTGAATGTCTGAAAATTAAACACATCAGGATAGAACCATAGGTTCCATACAGTGCAGAAGAAAGCCATTCAGCCCATCAAGCCTGCACCGACAACAATCCCATCAAGTCCCTATCCCCGTAACCCCTGCTAACCCCCCTGACACGAAGGGGCAATTTAGCATGGCCAATTAATCTCACGTGCATATCTTTGGAGTGTGGGAGGAAACTGGAGCACCCAGAGGAAACCCACACAGTCATGGGGCGAACATGCAAACTGAACACAGACAGTCATCCAAGGCCGGAATTGAACCCAGGTCCCTGGCGCTGTGAGGCAGCAGTGCTAACCACAGTGCCAGCGGATCAACTGTGAGGTAATAGACATGGCAATATTTATAGCACGGTGGCACAGTGGCTAGCCTTGCTGCCTCACAGCACCAGGGACCTGCGTTCAATTCCAGCCTTGGATGACTGTCTGTGTGGAATTTGCACATTCTCCCCGTGTCTGTGTGGGTTTCCTCTGGGTGCTCCAGTTTCCTCCCACACTTCAAAGATGTGCAGGTTAGGCTGTTTGGCCATGCTAAATTTCCCCTTATGTTAGGGGAATTAGCTGGGTAAATACATGGGGTTATAATGAAAGGGCCTCAGTGGGATTGTTGTCAGTGCAGGCTGGATGGACTGAATGGCCTCCTTCTACATTGTAGAGATTCTCTGAGGAACAGGATTTTTTGTTGTTGAATTTCCACCCAAGCGGAAGAAAGTTTTGGATGTATTTGGAACCTCCACTCCTGGCTTCTTGCACGCTCCCGTTTTCTTCATTCCACTACTGGCAGCCGTTCTTTCAACTCCTCGGCCCAATGCTCTGGAATTTCCTTACCAAGTCTCTCCACCTTCCTCTCCTGCTCCTTCAAACTTATCTTTTTGACCATGCTGTTGGCCACCTGTCCGATTTCTGCCTTACGTAGCTTATTGTGAAATTTTCTTTGATAAAACTCTTGTAGATCATTTTAATACATAAAGGCAGAAAATGCATGAGGCTGCTGCTGTTCCAAAATTAGCATTCATTATTGGTCTGTTTGCTCATGACCTGCATTGTTGGAAGAAGATCTGCTTTAACACTTACAATGTGAATGAATGGGAAAATGTTCTAAATACATTGCTCTCCCTCATTCACCCAGTCATTTCATTAGCTCGCAGTACCTTGCAAACTCTATTATTTTATCCCTTGAAGATTGACTGTGACATTTGTATGTAGTGCAGGAGCAAGGCATGGTCCTCGTGCCTTTGTGTCATGTTGACATTGCCATGGTCTTTCTGCTTTCAATAACCCAGCAAGTTTATTTTCATATCGATACCAACTGATTGATGGGAGACAATAGGGGTGAAGCAACTAAAGACATGTTAAGATAGAATCATAAAATGATACATTCCAGAGGGAGACCATTCATCCCATCATGTTTCTTTTAAAGAACTACCCCTTATGTTTGACTCCTCCGTTTGTTTACTATAGCTCTGCCTTTTCCTTTGCAAGTATTTATCCAATTCCATTTTGAAAGTTCCCATTGAATCTGCTTCTACCTTTTAAGACAGTGTATTCTAGACCTTAACAAGTTACTCTTAATAAAAACACTTTTCCCATATCATTTCTGATTGGTTACAAATGGATATTACTGTAGTTACAAACGGTTACTTTATAAATGCATTTATGAAATTTAAGAAGAAGGAATCAATTTCAGTCATTTAGTGCTTCATAACATTACAAAGCACTTAATATGGACAAATGCACTGCAAAATACCACCGCAGTTAGAAGAGAAATAACCAATGTTTTATTGATCATGATTGAAGGTTCATGGATCAAGGATACCAGGTGAATTTCTTGTTCTTCAATTAAAGCAGTCTCACAACACCAAGTTAAAGTCCAACAGGTTTATTTGGTATCACAAGCTTTCGGAGCGCTGCTCCTTCATCAGGTGAGTCGCATCAGGTGACTCACCTGATGAAGGAGCAGTGCTCTGAAAGCTCGTGCTACCAAATAAACCTGTTGGATTTTAACCTGGTGTTGTGAAACTTCTTACTGTGCCCCACCCCAGTCCAACGCCAGCATCGCCACATCAATTAAAGCAGACTGTCACATCACTGCAGTGACAAATGGAACCCTCTGTTAAACACATCATCTAAAGGACAACACCTCTAACAAGGCAGCACTCTCTTGGTACTATACGGAACTATCTGTCTGGATTATCTACCTGATTATCCTAGACAGGGGCCAGGACTTTCTGCTCTCGTTTTCATCAGGCGGGTTCGATGACAGGAGCAGGACATTTCAGGAGAAAGTCAAAATCGCATTTTACATCGGCGTAAACACCTGATGTAATTGTTCCCCCCCTCCGCCCCCCCAATCCCCCCCACTCCCCGTCAGTGATAGGGCGTGTTTCCTGATGTTCAATGTCAGGAACATCATCTAAATGTATTAATATAGAATTATCAAGCCCCTATGCCTGAATCATACCCTTCCCCGTCAGAAAATCCATTCATGTTGGCGTGACCGCAGAACAGTGTGAAACCCAACTGGTCTCCCAAAGCAGATCTTCCACAGTCCAAAAATGTGCAGGTTAGGTGGATTGGCCATCATAAGTTGCCCCTTCATGTCCATAGATATGTAGGTTAAGGGGTAAATAGGTGGGGTGTGAGGAATAGGGCACGGGATGGGCCTGAGTAAGATGCTCTGTCAGGGGGTCGGTACGGACCCGATGTGCTGAATGGCCTTCTTCCGCACTGTAGGGATTCTATGATTCCATAGTTCCGAGTCAGGATGGTGTGTGGCTTGTCCTCTATCAACAAAACCTGCATGTTGTCCAGGTCTTGCTGCTAGTGGCCATTGTCTACTTCAGGATCTGAGGAGTTACAAATGATACTCAGCACTGTACAATCATCAGCAATTTTCCCCAGTTCTGACCTTATGATGGAGGGAAGTTCATAAATGAAGCAGATGAAGGTGGTTGGGCCCATGGAGCCTGAGGAACTCCTGCAGTTATTTCCTGGGATTGAAATAATTGGTCTCCAAAAACCACATCCATCTCCTTTGGTGCTATGTATGACTTCAACTTATGGAGAGATACACCCCTGATTCCCATTGATTTCACTTTTACTAGGGTTCCTTGGTGCCACAATCAGTCAAATGCTGCCTTGCTGTTAAGGGTAGTCACTCTCTCACCTCCTGAATTCAGCTCTTTATCCATGTTTGGACTAAGAATTTAATATGGTCTGGAGCTGAGTAGCCCTGGTGAAACACAAACTTAACATCAATGAGCAGGTTATTGATGAATAAGTGCCGCTTGATAGAACAGTCAACAACATCTTCCATCACTTTGCTGATGATCTAGAGCAGACCGACTGAATGGTTCTTGGCCAGACTGGATTTGTCCTATTTTTTGTGGCGAGGATGAACCTGGGCAATTTTCCACATTGACGTGTGGGTGCCAGTGTTGTAGCTGTACTGGAACAGCTCGGCTAGGGATGTGGCTAGTTCTGGTGCATAAGTCTTCAATACAACAGCCGAAATGTTGCCAGGGAACATAGGCCTTGCTGTAGGCAATGCGTTCAGCCATTTCTTGATATCTTGATTTGAATGGTGAGTGGTTTTCTCACTCACAGTAGCAAGAATGCTACTAACTGAACCCCCGCTGACCATTAATAACTAGTCTTGACAGAGTTGTCATTTTATCACTTGTTAGAAATGGAACTTGTTGAAACAAATTGGCAATCTTCAAGTATTGTCACACATCCATTTACAATCAGAACCTATGAAAATTCAACTCAGCCAGTGTCAGAGTCTGCTCTCATCACTCAGACATTATCACAGCGTCTACATTTGGATGATTTATCAGTATATTTGCTGGTGTGTCTCAACCAATGTCCTCTATTCCTGTTCCAATCATGTGGTTGGATATCAAAGGTCCTGTAGCACCCTTCAGAGAAGAACAGAGGGTTCTCCCTGGTGTCCTGGTCAACAATCCTCCATCAGCCAACACCACTGAAGACAGATTAACTAGCGGCACAGTGGCACAGTGGTTAGCACTGTTGCCAGGTTCAATTCCAGCCTCGGGTGACAGTCTATGTGGAGCTTGCACATTCTCCTGGTTATCTTTGGCTGCCCCGGTTTCCTCCCACACGCCAAAGACATGTGGGTTAGGTTGATTTGCCATGCTAAATTGCTCCTTAGTATCGGGGGAATTAACAAGGAGTTACAGGGATAGGGCCTGCTGTCAGTGCAGGCTGGGTGGGCTGAATAGCCTCCTTCTGCATTGTAGGGATTCTAATTACTTTGTGTGGGATTGTACTTTATGCAAATATGGCTGCATGACAGCAACATAACAACAGTAACTGCATGTTCAGGTAATCCAATGAGGTTATTCATGAAGGTCTACCCTGTGTGGTGATCCTCCCCTTCAAAGGGGAGAGCAGCCTATGGTTATCTGGAACTATGGAGACTTTACCTTTAATCCAATGAATGTGAAATGCTTTGAGATGCCCTGATCATGCAAGTTCCTTCTTTTGTGGCTGTTTTGATGCTATTTCACTGCTAGAAAACTGCAACCAGTATCTTGGTGTCTACAGCCTATGTTTTGTGAGGTTGTTATTCTTGATAATGCCTGGATATGTAGGGCTCCTTCTCTTCTAAACTAAAGGTGCAAATCCAGAATAAGAAACAACTTAACTGGACCTCAAGCTCCCCTGACTAAATCACTGGTGCAGATACCAAAGGTAAAAGATTATTTATTAGTCACAAGTAGGCTTACATTAACACTGCATTGAAGTTACTATGAAAATCCTCTAGTTGCCACACGCTGGCGCCTGTTTGGATACACTGAGGGAGAATTTGACATGGCCAATGCACCTAACCAGTACGTCTTTCGGACTGTGGGAGGAAACTGGAGCACCTGGAGGAAACTCACGCAAAACGGGGAGAACGTGCAGACTGCACAGACAGTCACCCAAGCCAGGGATCGTACCCGAATCCCTGGTGCTGTGAGGTAGCAGTAACACAAAAACATTCTGTCCATGGGATCTGGACAGTATATATCAGTTGGCTGTTACCATGGGATGTATCATATTCAAGCCTAACTTTGCCCTCACTCAACATCCAAGCATGCATCTTTTAAATTTTGTTCTTGGGATGTAAGCCACATGGGTAAGGCTACATTTATTACCCAGCTTCAGCTAGCCAAAGAGATTGCTGGTTTTGTCTTCCCTTTGGACCACTGCAATCTTTTTGTTGATGATCCAGGATTCCCAAGTGAGATTGAAAGGATGGGATTGGTAGCCCAGATCAGGAGATTATGGGTGGAATTTTCCACTCCCGCCAGTGGAGAGATTCATGGTGGATGGTGTAGAACAAAGAACAAAGGCAATTGACAATTTAGGCAAAGAACAAAGGCAATTGGCAAGAGGCAATTTAGAACTTTCAGTTACATGACTGTACGTAAGACATACACCTAGTGAGTTGGACTTATTCCTGTACCAGCTGACACCACCTTTGGCTTCTTGGGAACAATTCATAACCTACACTCATATCCAGTAGCCAAAGCTACACCAAGACTGGAAACGGGAGTCAGCCAAAGGCTGGAAGTGGGGGGGGCGAGGCGATAATCTGATCGTCATGGCCTGCACTAAGTGAATGGCTGTCCAGGTGCTGTTTAAATATGGCACCCAGGCGAAGGAACCTATGAGGTGACAGCGAGACAGGTGACCTCCTGCCTGCCCCACCATGAGATTTGACTTGATCCTCAGCAGGTGCACAATTGATCAGTAAAAAGGCGGAAGATCAGGCATGAAAACCCACTTCGCCACCCAACAGGAATCATGCGAGATATCCCGCCTGCCCGCCACTGCACTTAGTTTCAGAAACTGAAATTTCCAACTTCTGACTTGGCAGGGAAGGTGGAGGTGGTGGCCGGTATCCTCGCAGCATTGTTTATCTTGGGATAGAATTAACAATAGAATCATAGAATCACTACAGAACAGAAGGAAGCTATTTGGCCTATTGAGCCTGTCCCGACAACATTCCCACCCAGCCCTAATGGATTAATGGGTATTTACCCCATTAATCCCCCTGACACTAAGGGGCAATTTAGCATGGCCAATCCGCCTAACCTGCACATCTTTGGACTGTGGGAGGAAACCGGAGCACCCGGGGAAAACCCACGCAGACACGGGGAGAACGTGCAAACCACACAGACAGTGACCCAAGGCCGGAATTGAACCCAGGTCCTTGGAGCTTTGAGGCAGCAGTACTAACCACTGTGCCACTGTGCCGTCCGCCTGAAGTGAGGTGGTGTGCAAATCACCTTAGCAATTTGCTGAAATGTATCCTGTAAATCCTATACATTGCAGCTACTGTAGCATTGGTTGTGGGTGTGGCAGGCAAATGGGTGGGGTGTGGTGGGGGGGTTGGTGGGGGGGGGGCGGCGGTGGTTTGTGAGGAGGTGGCGAGGGAAATATTAAAATCCAGTGACTGGGTACCAATCAGGCAAAGTGTTCTGTCCTGGATGATGTTGAGACTTCGGTGTAAGTTCCTCAACAGTCAGTAGCAGCACAAGCACTGATCTCTTTCTTCTCCTTTCTTGCCCGTTGGCACTGCAACAAATTGTGGTGCCCAACCTGCCACTCTGGCACACATGAGACCAGCTGAGAAAGCAAAGAAACAATGGCCAAAGTAAATTAATTGGCACTTAGAGACTGTGGAAATTATAGGAATAAGGAAAACTCATCGGGGATAAAAGATCTTTACTCCATCCAATTATCTTCTCACCATGTCCTTCAGTGGGTTGCCCACAGAAACACGTCTTAAATTTTCCCTGTTTCACTGGCCATTCCTGATTAATGTTTTTATAATTTTATTGGGAGGGATTTTCCAACCGCACTCACCCCAAGACTGGAAAATCCAGCCGAAGGTGAATGGACCTTTGCATGGTCCATCCCTGCCTGCTACCATTCCCGTGGCTGGGCAGGACAGGAAAATTCCATGCATTATATTTGAAGTAAAATGGGTCTCTTCTTGCTCCTGACTTTTAAACTTGTGTCCCCGGTTATGTGAACCCGTTTCACCAAAATGAACAACTTTCCTCAGTTCCTCGTAACCTTGAAAATTATCTGGGATTACCTCAAAGTCTCTACTTTTCCACAGAGGAAAAGATGCTGCTTCTTTGACCACTTGTCACAACCTGAATCTTTCATCCTTACAGTTCTCTTTAATGATCTTCAGTGTACCCCATCTAAAACAATAATATATTGTTATGGTTACACACAGAGGGCAAGATTTTCTGGTCCCACTCACCCAAAATTCCCACCTGGAAATGGACATTTCAATGGTTTGATAAATTTTCCACCCCACCCATGACAATTCCCGTGGCGAGCGAGATTAGGAAATTTACCCTGGAATTCTAAATGCCACTAACACCTTATTCACCAATAATTCAGGTTCCTCAGAATTGTGTAATGGCATCTGCTAACTTATTTTCCTCACACCCTCAGTCAGCAACTCACCAAACTAATTCTCCGCTGAGATTATTATAGCCAAAATATGAAAGCCCAAAGTCAGACACAAATAAACAGACAAGTATTCAGGTTTATGATAATTCTTCATAAGTGATACTCTTAAATGGATGCAGTCATGGTAAAACTTCATCTCCAATGATGGAAATGAAATTACCTGTCAAAATAAAACCCCTCTGCAAAGAAAAAAACTCATTCAGAACCTGTCTACGCTCTCGGAATCTCTGCAGAGCAAGAGAACAAGGAAAGCTAGAAGAAAATTGGCATGATCAATGTAGAGTCCCAGATGCAAAGGAATGCAGTGGACTGTAAGAGCAAATTTAATGATGTCTCCAAACACACAAAAGAGTAACTGTTTGATAGGAAGCATGCCTTGAAGGCGACTGAGTGTGAACTTCGTAAAGTGCAGTAACTCCGTCTGGTGAGGAGAGATGCATCCAAATGTCTGCCTTAGGGTACTGACAGTGATGGGATGAAGTTGTGTGACTCACTGGTAAATAATTGACAGAGAACATGGCTTTGTTTTTGAGACATACTTGACAATATTTTGTGCAGAGTTGGAAGTTAAGTTCAACATCCAGGAATCTATAAACTCTGTAAATTTAGTCTAACCTCAGGTTAAAGAGGGCATTATGTTGTTTCAGTTCTTACCTCATTGAGTACATAGAACATAGAACAGTACAGCACAGCATAGTACAGGCCCTTCGGCCCACGATGTTGTGCCGAACTTTTTCCGAAACCAAGATCAAGCTATCCCACTCCCTATCATTCTAGTGTGCTCCATGTGCTTATCCAATAACCGCTTGAAAGTTCCTAAAGTGTCCGACTCCACTATCACAGCAGGCAGTCCATTCCACACCCCAACCACTCTCTGAGTAAAAAACCTACCTCGTACATCTCTCCTATATCTTCCACCACGAACCCTATAGTTATGCCCCCTAGTAACAGCTACAACCACCCGAGGAAATAGTCTCTGAACGTCCACTCTATCTATCCCCCTCATCATCTTATAAACCTCTATTAAGTCGCCTCTCAACCTCCTCCGCTCTAAAGAGAAAAGCCCTAGTTCCCTCAACCTTTCCTCATAAGACCTACCCTCCAAACCAGGCAACATCCTGGTAAATCTCCTTTGCACTCTTTCCAGTGCTGCCACATCCTTCCTATAGTGAGGTGACCAGAACTGCACACAATATTCCAAATGTGGTCTCACCAAGGTCCAGTTGCAGCATAACCCCACGGCTCTTAAACTCAAACCGCCTGTTAATAAACGCTAACACACTATAGGCCTTCTTCACGGCTCTATCCACTTGAGTGGCAACCTTCAGAGATCTGTGGATCTGTGGATATGTGGATATGAACCCCAAGATCTCTCTATTCCTCCACATTCCTCAGAACCCTACCTTTGACCCTGTAATCCGCATTCAAATTTGTCCCACCAAAATGAATCACCTCGCATTTATCAGGGTTAAACTCCATCTGCCATTTTTCAGCCCAGCTCTGCATCCTATCAATGTCTCTTTGCAACCTACAACAGCCCTCCACCTCATCCACTACTCCACCAATCTTGGTGTCATCCGCAAAGTTACTGATCCACCTTTCAGCCCCCTCCTCCAAGTCATTTATAAAAATCACAAATAGCAGAGGACCCAGCACTGATCCTTGTGGTACACCGCTGGTAACTGGTCTCCAGTCTGAAAATTTTCCATCCACCACCACCCTCTGTCTTCTATGAGATATGATGTGGAGATGCCGGCGTTAGACTGGGGTAAACACAGTAAGAGTTTTAACAACACCAGGTTAAAGTCCAACAGGTTTATTTGGTAGCAAATGCCATTAGCTTTCGGAGCGCTGCTCCTTTGTCAGATGGAGTGGATACCTGTTGGACTTTAACCTGGTGTTGTTAAAACTCTTTCTATGAGATAGCCAGTTACTTATCCAATCGGCCAAATTTCCCTCTATCCCACACCTCCTTACTTTCTTCATGAGCCGACCATGGGGGAGCTTATCAAATGCCTTACTAAAATCCATGTGTATGACATCAACTGCTCTACCTTCATCAACACACTTAGTTACCTCCTCAAAAAATTCAATCAAATTTGTGAGGCAAGACTTACCCTTCACGAATGCGTGTTGACTATCCCGGATTAAGCTGCATCTTTCTAAATGGTCGTAAATCCTATCCCTCAGGACCTTTTCCATTAACTTACTGACCACCGAAGTAAGACTAACCGGCCTATAATGACCAGGGTCATTCCTATTTCCTTTCTTGAACAGAGGAACAACATTTGCCACTCTCCAGTCCTCTGGCACTATCCCCGTGGACAGTGAGGACCCATAGATCGAAGCCAAAGGCTCTGCAATCTCATCCCTTGCCTCCCAAAGAATCCTAGGATATATCTCATCTGGCCCAGGGGACTTATCGACCTTCAGGTTTTTCAAAATTGCTAAGACATCTTCCCCCAGAGCATCTGCCTCCTCCAGCCTATCAGCCTGTATCACACTCTCATCCTCAAAAACATGGCCCCTCTCCTTGGTGAACACTGAAGAAAAGTATTCATTCATCGCCTCTCCTATCTCTTCTGACTCCACGCACAAGTTCCCACTACTGTCCTTGACCGGCCCTAACCTCACCCTGATCATTCTTTTATTCCCCACATAAGAGTAAAAAGCCTTGGGGTTTTCCTTGATCCGACCCGCCAAGGACTTCTCATGCCCCCTCCTAGCTCTCCTAAGCCCTTTTTTCAGCTCATTCCTTGCTAACTTGTAACCCTCAATGGACCCAACTGAACCTTGTTTTCTCATCCTTACATACGCTTCCTTCTTCCTCTTGACAAGACATTCAACCTCTTTTGTGAACCATGGTTCCCTCACTCGGCCATTTCCTCCCTGTCTGACAAGGACATACCTATCAAGGACATGCAGTATTTGTTCCTTGAACAAGCTCCACTTTTCATTTGTGCCTTTCCCTGACAGTTTCTGTATTTGTGGTTGTACTTCCTCTAGTTTCATTGTTCTCAATCCTGTGACGTTAGTGTACCTTTAAGAGACTTTTTTTAACATTATGTTCTCTGCAGTTCTTCAGCCTCAGCTTATGTCATTGTTGCTGAGTTGTCTGCTAGAAGTCCTTTTATTGCTCCTTCAGTAGTTTAAATGGCGTTGTTTATTTTTACTCTGGGATCTTTTATGACCCTGCGTTGTTAGGAGGAAGGTGATGTGTTTTGGACAGTTTTTTTCTTCCTAGTGAATTTAAGGTTTCATTTTCTGTTTTGGCTGGCTGTAGTTTTTAGTTTTAGAAGGGACATCAAGCTGAAAAGAAGTGTTTTTCTCTCTCTCCCTGGTTTTGGAAATTCTGCTGGTTAGCTGAAAGCAAGGCTTCTTGCCTTTGTGGGGTAGAACATCTGCTGTTGGTGGCTTGACCAGAGTCTCTGCCTGGTGTTCTAGGAAGCTGTTCTGACTTCAATTTTTTCTGAGTGTGTCCAGAGGGCTCGAGAAGTTACAAGGCTGAGAAGTCAGGATTTTCAATTCTCCAACCAAAGGACTCAGTTCCAATATCACGTGAGCATTAGTCTTTGCTGTGTTAAACCTGGAAATGGGTTTTTTTGTCTATGGGAAGTTTTTGTTTGATTGGAACAGCTTAGATACATTTATTAAGGGTTATACATTATTGTGGTTATTTTGTTTTGTCTGTAATTGATAAAAACTATTGTTAATTTTCTTATTATACATGTCAACTGTATTCTTAAATAAACTTTGTTTGTTAAAAGCTCCCTGGTGGGTCATTTGAATCATACCTGAAGTGAAACCTATCATGCTTATCATAGCCAAATTCAAAGTGCAAAACTTATGATCCAGGCTCCATAAAACACTTTGGAGTTTCTGACCTGAATTATAACAATTCTCATGGCACCCTGGCACTCAATTCCCAGGCTATCTCCAACCTGGACCCTCCTATGGCACAATTTCACCAAGTGCTGGTGGAGTCTGTCTAGCTCCTCAATGACTCCTATATCCTTACTTACTCCCCATTTATTCCTGTATACTGGCTCATCCCTCTTTCACCGATAGTCTGGTCCCGCTTGCCGTCTGGAACCTGGCCCTGTTCTCCATTGCCCACACTAACCTGGCAAGCAACTAGCCAATAGAACCTGTGACCCAAAAGGAGTGAACAGCACTTAGTACCCTATGTCCCTCTCAAACCAATCATTTAAGCACCTTCACTGTGACATCTATTCCGGAGGATGCAGTTATTAATGTTGAGAAGGCAGCACCACCTAAAGGAATGGGCAGGAACAATTGGCAGTGGCAGATGATCAGAATGAACCAGCTGGATTGATAAGTCTAATGGCTATCATTGATACTTCCCCAATATATCAGCATGATGAAATTGGGCAGGTGAATGATCTTGTTATACCATTCAGTGAGAAAGGGGACGCAGATGCTGCTCGCAGTAACTATTGCAGCCATCATTTGTTTCGATATATGCATGGTCAGCACATTAACTATTAATGCTGTGCTAAACTGCAACAAGTTGGTAGTAGAATAGGTTAGGACACTAACAAACGTACCACTGGGCATGTCTTGCCAACATTGCACGTTGATTAAAGGAGTCGTTTCCGTATTTGGAATACTAAAAGATAAAGGATGTGAGCAGAAGATTGGGGATTTTTTATTATTTCGCATCATGTGGGTGTCACCGGCTAGGCCAGCATTTATTGTCCATCCCTAATTGCCCTTGAGAAGGTGGTGGTGAGCTGCCTTCTTGAACTGCTGCAGTTCATGTCGAGTAGATACAACCACAGTGCTGTTAGGAAAGGAGTTCCAGGATTTTGACCCAGCAACAGTGAAGGAACGGTGATAGAGTTGCATGTCAGGATAGTGTGTGGCTTGGAGGGAAATGTGCAGTTGGTGGTGTTCTCAGGCATCTATTACCCTTGTCCTTCTAGATCGTAGAGGTTACAGGCTTGGAAAATGCTCTCGAAAGAGCCTTGGTGAGTTCCTGCAGTGCATCTTATGGATGGTCCATACTGCTGCCATTGTGTATCAGTGGTGGGAGGGAATTAATGTTGAAGATGATAGATGTTGATGGTGGTAGATGTCGATAATGGGAGGATTCAGCAATGGTAATGCCTTTGAATGTCAAAGGAAGATGGTTGGATTTTCTCTCATTGGAGCCGGTCATTGCTTCAAGCGTGAATGTTGTCCACGTCTTGCTGCATTTTGACATGGACTGCTTCGGTATCTGAGGAGTCACAAATGGTACTGAACATTCTGCAGTCATCAACAAACATCCCTACTTCTGACCTTATGCTGGAGAGAAAGTCATTGATGAAGCAGCTGAAGATGTTTGGGCCCATGACACTGCCATGAGGAACTCCTGTAGTGACATCCTGGAACTGTGATTATTGACCTCCAACCACCATCTTCCTTTGTGCTAGGTATGACTTCAGTGGAGGGCTTTCCACCCTGATTTCCATTTCCTCCAGCTAAGGCTCATTGATGCTATACTTGGTCAAATACTGACTTAAGAGCAATCACTCTCACCTCACTTCTTGGGTTGAGCTCTTTTGACAATGTTTGAATCGAGGCAGTAATGAGGTCAGGAACTGAGTGGCCCTGGCAGAACTCAAACGGAACATCTCAAAGCAGATTATTGATGAGTAAGTGTTGCTTGATAACACTCTCAATGCCACCTTCCATCGCTTTGCTGATTATCGAGAGTAGACTGATAGACAGTAATTGATCAGGTTGGATTAATCCTGCTTTTTGTAACAAGGACATATCTGGTAATTTTCCACATTTCCTAGACACCAGTGTTAAAGCTGTACTGGAACAGTTTGACAAGGAGCACAGCAAGTTCTGGAGCAGAAGTCTTCAGTATTATTGCTGGATAAATTAGTTTGGATGTGATATTAAATGGCATGAGAATGAAGGGGAGAATGAGATTCAACTGGGTGGGATATCAAAGGGTATAAAGGGTGAGAAAAAGAGTAGGTTTGGACTGGATGCGGTACTAAGGAATATGAGGAATGAACAATAGAGTGGAATTGGACTAGGTGGAGCATTAAGGAATAGGAGGAGTAAGCAGGAGAACGGGATTAGACCTCCGTCACCACACAATGCACCAACATTTTTTTAAAATTTCACCTAAGACAATATTTCAATTTGCAGTTATATCTGGTGACTATTGATTGAAACCAATATTAAAATGAATTGTTCAGATAAAATCTGCAAATACTGGAAATCGGAAATGGAAGCAGAAAGTGCTGAAAATAGGCAACAGATCAATTGGCATTTGAAAGAGACTGTAATGACACAAGAATTATAGATGAAAAGTTCACCTGTCTTTTCATTTTCAGAGGCTGTTTGTCTTCAATTTTTATTTACCGTTATTTTGCTTCATCTTGTCTTCTGTCCTTAGGAGGAGCTGCCTCACACACAATAACGTCACATGACTTTTTCAGGAGGCAAAGGGCCTCTTTCTTTACCTGAGGCTCTGAAACTCCTCTCCGCAAGTAATGGCCCGTTAATGAAATTGTAAATATATCAAATGGGTGAGAATGAGGTGCCAAATCATATGTGCCCAGCTTGTGACTCCTTTCCGGCTTCCTAATGGCCAGGGCAGGCAATGGCCTAGTGGTATTATTGCTAGACTATTAATTCAGAAACTCAATTAATGTTCTGGGGATCTTGGTTCGAATCCTGCCACAGCAGATGGTGGAATTTGAATTCAATAAAACAAAACCTGGAATTAAGAATCTACTGATGACCATGAAACCATTGTCGATTGTCAGAAAAACCCATCTGGTTCACTAGTGTCCTTGAGTCATCTAGCCTACATGTGACTCCAGAGCCACAGCAATGTGGTTGACGCTCAACTGCCCTCCAAGTACAACTAGGGGTGGGCAATAAATGCTAGCTAGCCAGCAAAGCCCATATCCCACGGATTAATTTTAAAAAGGCTGATTAGTCAGCATCTAGCTAAATATGTGAGGTCCCAGACACAATCTGAAGCTTGTGGAACGAAAGAGGGGGTGGGGATGGGTGCAGGGGGTGAATGATGGGAGGCAGAATCTATAATCACACAGTGAAAGGTTGAGAGAAAATTGTGAGGGTAGATACAATTTGCAACCAAAAAATTACCAGAGGTAAAAACAAAACACAAAGGGGGGATTATGGAGACTTTTATCCATGCTGAATTTTTATGATCAGGATTGCATTTCTGAAAAGGGTGCTGGAAGCAGATTCAGTTGCAACTTTCAAATGGTAATTGAATATATACTTGAAAGGGAAATAAATTGCAGTGTTACAAAAAGAGCAGGATAGTGGGGCAAATTGGATTGTTCTTTCAGAGATCCAACATAGGTTCGATAGGCCGAATGGCCACATTCTGTGTTGTGTTATTCTGTTATTCTATGAAATATAGCTGATGCCAATCCACCAATCCTATGGTGAACTGTTTGGCATTGAAAGGGTAAAACAACAAACCCAAAAGATATCAATAATCTGTTGCAGCAATATCAGAATTCATAGGCGGGCATTAGCATGCAAAGCTAAAACACAATCCCCGCTGGTCAGATTACTGTCATACCCATTATTAATGTGCTTGGTTATAGACTCCAGCAGTGAAAAATGTAGTAATTAGGACAACAGAATGGGAACCTCCTCTGGGGCTCGTCTGCTTATCCAGATGACCATGCATTAGCTACTGTTTGTAACTCCATTACCTCCACCACCCTGCTCCTCACTCCCCCGCCTCCACCTTGCCCTCTACCTGCTATTTCCCCATCCTGGCACAAACACTTTTCCTGGTACTTTAGTTGGACACAGTGCTCTTGTGAAATGCACTTCATTGATGTGTGAGGTGAAACACAGCCGGCAGAGATGTAGAGGTATGAGGAAAGCTGGTCAAAAGTGTGTTCGTTTCAAGGTGGGTTCTTAAAGGGGAAAGAGAGGTGGAGAGGAAAGGGATTTAGGGGGCAACTCTAGTGCTTGGATCCTAAGTGGCTAAAAAGACCATTGCTATTGGTGATATGAAGGGAAGTGCCAAAGGGTCAAAGGGTTCTGGGATGGGAAGTGGGGAGGAGAACCAGGAAATGGCGCAATGGTGTGAGGTAGCGGAGGACATGGTGGGTAGGAGAGAAGAAATGCAGTAGAATGCCGAAGAGGCCAAAGTTAGAGGAATTAAAAATTGTGAGGTTGATGGAGGATGCGCAGTTGTAACACTGGTGGAGGTTACAGATTTAGATTGGGTGAGGGGGGCGGTGGGGGGGGAATTGAGGTAATGAAGTGATAAAACAATTCATGGGTGGCCAGTCTGATTGCATGAATGTACTGCTGAGTGATAATAATTATCCTTGATGGTGAGTTGTTTAAAGTTGAGGCTTTTGGGGAACAAGGGACATTGTAGGCTGGTGAGGGAAAGGATATGGGCATGCGTGACTTGATGCAAAGCAGCAGAGCTTTAGATGCGCTGAATTTTCTGAGAGGAATGGGTGTTGTTCTCCTCAGAGAAAAGATGGTTAATTAATCAAACAGCTAAAAATCATGAAGGGTTTTGATAGAATAAATAAGGAGAAACAGCTTCCAGTTGCAGAAGTGTCAGTAACCAGCGAGCACAGATATAAGATAATTGGCAAAAGAATCAGAGATGAGACGAGGAGAATTTTTTCTTTGCAGCAAGTTGTTATGATCTAGAATGCACTGCTTGAAAGGGCAGTGGAAGCAGAATCAATAATAACTTTCAAAAGGGAATTGAGTAAATACTTGAAGGGGGAAATAATTGCAGGCCATGGAGAAAGTACAAAGGAGTGGGACTAATTGGACAGTTCTTTTAATGAACTGGCACAGACTCAAGGGGTTGAATGGCCTCCTTTTGTACTTTATCACTTTATGATTCTATGAATAAACAGGAGAGCGGGGGGCGGGGTGGGGGGGCATTATTTTGTTGGCTGGATGGCTAGCGTGTGGTTCAGAATAATATATAATAATAACTGAGAAACTGCCTCCTCACCCTCACCATGAGAGTGGAAGGCAATAGCAAACCACCACTGACGAAAATTACCAAAAGAACAGGATGAACCAACGAGTCAAGGATCTGCCTTCGGGCAGAGCACATGTGGAATGAAATAGGCAAACAGTTGCATCAAGCTTCTCTCTCCACATTTTCTTTCCCAAAAGGATACTTTAAGCAGTTCAAAATTGGCATTATATAAAGTGCAAAGCAGATCATTTTCTTTCAGTAAAGTACATGGCATTCTGAGGTGCTTCACTACACTTACAATTACAGTTAAATTAACAATATTCATTTCACGTCAAACATACAGTCCATGGGGCTTGACACAGTTTCCAAAGCATAGCCATTAACGTATTTAAAATAGCCAACATACCCTTCTGCTAAAATAGCAGAGGAAGGCAGACCAAGCACGTTATGGTTAATTCAGTGATATATTTCATTGTGATATCCAGAGGCAGATACTGAAAAAAATCATAAATAATGAGGCATTATTGTTTGGCACATCCCTACGCAACACTGAAGGAGTGCTACATTGTCAAAGGCTAGCAGATAAGCCATTAAACTGGGATCATGTGTATCCTTTCGGGTAGACATTGCAGATCCTATGATGCTATTGGATTGTCTTAGCTTTGCCCCTTCAAAAACTAAAAACAGATTAACTAGTTATTCATCACATTAAGATAAAAGCAAAATACTGCGGATGCTAGAACCTGAAACAAAAACAAAAAATGCTGGAGAATTTCAGCAGGTCTGACAGCATCTGTGGAGAGAGAATAGAGCCAATGTTTTGAGTCTAGATGACCCTTTGTCAGAGCTGGCGATGGGTCATCTAGCCTCGTTGTCGTGGCACCTTGCTGTATGCAAGGTGACTACTGTGCTTGACTACATGTCACCAGTCATTGCAATTCAAAGTAATTTAGGGTTTGCAAAGGAGCATTCAAATCACAAAGCCAGTAAACATGGTGGAGGACAAATTGAAAATCTTTGCCCCTGTTGTATTTGTGTAAAATACTTGCAAAGGTGTTCATTTTGGGAACCCTTGTTCTGTACCCTAAGGATCCATGATGAAAGACCTGTAAAGGAATTGGATGATTTTTCACATAATTGATTAACTGATGATTTAATCACCTAAAACAGGTCTTACATAGGTGAACAGCACTTATTTTAGGATTTGTTCACCAAATTAGACAGTGTGGAGCAGAATCAAATTGAGGCCATTCCGCTGATCATTTACTATCACCAAAGGTCAAGTTTAAAAATCTTTCCCATTCTCGTGGAGCCAGAAGGCATAGATGTCCTTCCCCATCTCTGCGAGTGCAGAAAAAATATTTGGAGTCTTTTTGTGGGGCAGTCTTTTTTAGTCTCTCTCTAGTTGGGCTGTTTATTGCCTGCTACTAGGAGCCATAGGGTTAGTTACATACACACACACAAATGCCCAGCCATTCATGAGCACCTGTATCATCCTGAAGCCAGTTCTTTCAGCATGGTATCGAACCAGATATAGTCCCTGTTCATTATAATTGGGTTTTTCTGCTTACTTGCGTGCTCTGTTACATTGCTTAAAGACATCTTACATTTGAAGCAAAACCAGAAATGGCTGGAAAATCTTTGCCGGTCTGACAGCATCTGTGGAGAGAGAATTGAGCCAAGGTTTCAAGTCTGGATGACCCTTCGTTAGAGCTAAAGACAAAGAAAATAGGGTGAGATTTATTCTGTGAGGGTGGTGATGGGGCTGTAATTAATAGGAATAGTAAGAGTTTTAACAACACCAGGTTAACGTCCAACAGGTTTATTTGGTAGCAAATGCCATTAGCTTTCGGAGCGCTGCTCCTTCGTCAGATGGAGTGGATATCTGCTCTCAAACAGGGTATACAGAGACACAAAATCAAGTTACAGAATACTGATTAGAATGTGAATCTCTACAACCAACCAGGTCTTAAAGATACAGACAATGTGAGTGGAGGGAGCATTAAGCACAGGCTAAAGAGATGTGTATTGTCTCCAGGCATCACGGGCATTCAGCCTCTGATCTTCGGGTAAGCGTTCTCCAAGGCGGTCTTCACAACACACGACAGCGCAGAGTTGCTGAGCAGAAACTGATAGCCAAGTTCCGCACACACAAGGACGGCCTAAACCAGGATCTTGGATTTATGTCACATTATCAGTAACCCCCACAGCTTGCCTCCTGGATTTGCAGAATCTCACTGGCTGTCCTGTCTGGCGACAATACACATCTCTTTAACCTGTGCTTAATGCTCCCTCCACTCACATTGTCAGTATCTTTAAGACCTGGCTGGCTGTAGAGATTCACATTCTAATCAGTATTCTGTAACTTGATTTTGTGCCTCTGTGCCCTGTTTGAGAGCAGATTTCCACTCCATCTGATGAAGGAGCAGCGCTCCGAAAGCTAATGGCATTTGCTACCAAATAAACCTGTTGGACTTTAACCTGGTGTTGTTAAAACTCTTACTGTATTTACCCAAGTCCAACGCCGGCATCTCCACATCATTAAAACGAATGGCATAGACAAAAGGACAAAGTGAACGTAAAGGGTGATGATAAAGGCTAGAAATGGTGCTAAGAGCGTCCATTAAGAGATCGGAATGTGTAAATAGCAGAATAAGGGTGCAGAGTGTAGGAATGTACAGATGGCCCTAGTGGGGTTGGGGGGAGGGTGGTTGAAATTAGGAGAGGTTGGAGACACTTGGTTTGTTCTCACTGGAACGACGGAGGTTGAGGGGCAACCTGATAGAAGTCTACAAGATTATGAGGGGCATGGACAGAGTGGATAGTCAGAAGCTTTTACCCAGGGTGGAAGAATCAATTACTAGGGGGCACAGGTTTAAGGTGCAAGGAGCAAGGTTTAAAGGAGATGTACGAGGCAAGTATTTTACACAGATGTTGGTGGGTGCCTGGAACTCACTGCTAGGAGAGGTAGTGGAAGCAGATACGATAGTGACTTTTAAGGGCCGTCTGGACAAACACGTGAATAGGATGGGAATAAAGGGATATGGTCCCCGGAAGGGTAGGGGGTTTTAGTTCAGTCGGGCAGCATGGTCGGTGCAGGCCTGGAGGGCCGAAGGGCCTGTTCCTGTGCTGTAATTTTCTTTGTTCTTTGTTCTAAATTTGTCTAGCTTCATCCTCTTCCCTTGCCTTTAATTTTCTGCCCTTTTGACTGCCAGGTTAATAATGTTGCTTCATATTGATTGATCTTTCTTCATTTTAACAAATTAACTTTCTGAAAGAGCAGGCTTTTTTTGCCTTCCTCAGAACCTGGGGTTCAAATTGCCCTTGCTCACTCAATGACCTCACTATTGCGCTGGCTCACTAGCTGCCTGGCTTTGGTATGGCCCGGGCCTCCCCCTCGGTTGCCCAGCCCGCTTCAGCCCTGACTGGGGTTCAAATTGCCCTGCTCACTCAGTGACCTCGCTGTTCTGCAAGCTCACTGCTTGGCTATTTGGCCTCCTCACCTTGCCCTTGAATCATGACCCAGCCTTTCTCAGCCCTGCTCACCTGGTGAGTCCCTCACAGCTCCCCTTGAAGACCGCTGGCGCTTCCTCCTTGCCTCACGCACCAGTTAGAGTTGTTAGGATTATATTCATTGGAGTTTAGAAGAGTGAGAGGGGATCTCATAGAAACTTACAAAATTCTAACAGGATTAAGACAGGGTAGATTCAGAAAGAATGTTCCAATGGTGGGGGATTCCAGAACTAGAGGTCATGGTTTGAGGATAAGGGGTAAACCTTTTAGGACTGAGGTGAGGAGAAATTTCTGCACCAGAGAGTGGTGGATGTGTAGAATTCACTACCAGAGAAAATAGTTGAGGCCAAAACGTTGTGTGATTTGAAGAAGAAAGTAGATACAGCTTTTGGGGCTAAGGGATCAAGGGATATGGGGGGAAGACAGGATCAGAGTATTGAATTTGATGATCAGCCATGATCATAATGAATGGTGGAACAGGCTCGAAGCGCCACATGGCCCACTCCTGCTTCTATTTTTCATGTATGTTTTTACGTATCAGCAAATTCAGAGCTCTCAGGCCCTGATTGGTGCTCCAAAGCCACTGGCCAGCATGTTGTCCCCCCATTCACTGGGGCCCTAAGCCTCGGCACAGTGTTTCATTCTAAGTTTGCTTTTGTCCCACAGATGTGGAGATGCTGGCGTTGGACTGGGCTGGGCTGGGCAGAATAAGAAGTCTTGGCCACCGTCAGTTTGGTGAAAGATGCTCTCTGTCTGCCCAAAGCCTGCTGGTGTTCCAGTGAGAAGAGTTGTCTTTGACCAACTGTTGCAGACTGGCACATTGCATTTGAGGGATGCATTTAAGTTTGGGACAGCCCTCACAGAGGCACAATGGGGATAGGTTATTGTCTGAGGCCTTTCAGCCACAGGACACCAATGGGCTAGAAACTGAATGGAACCCCTTGGTTGTATGCATGACAAGGAATGTATATTGTAAATATTAAAACAATTGAAATATTGAGGCACCTCAATGTTGCATGGAGGCAAGATGAATTTATTGCACTTTCTGTAATTTTCAAGTCAAAATGTTTTGTAATGTAATTCTATAAATTTAATTAATAAAGTGTATTTTTCAGGGAAAACAAATCTTGGTTCAGGCTTTCGATACAGAGGACAGGTCAACTGACTGAATGTAAAAATTTAAAGTGAGCTGAAGTGATTGCAGGAGCTGCAGGAGAAACAGACCCTAGTCTGGTCACTGCAAGTTCGGGTGATTAACATGGGTAGCTGTGGTCACATGAATCCTGTGTGCCCAGGATTCTGGGCGCAATGTAAAGAACACCCCTGAATGGGTACAATTGACAGGAACTTGCCATTCTGACCTCGGGCATGGCCAGTTATTGGGGCAGCACAGTGGCACAGTGGTTAGCACTGCTGCCTCACAACGCCAGGTACCCAGGTTCAATTCTGGCCTTGGGTCACTGTCTGTGTGGAGTTTGCACATTCTCCCCGTATCTGCATGGGTTTCCTCCGGGTGCTCTGGTTTCCTCCCGCAGTCCAAAGATGTGTGGGTTAGGTTGATTGGCCATGCTAAATTGACCCTAGTGTCGGAAGATTTGCAGAGTAAATATGTGGAGTTACGGGAATAGGGCCTGGGTGGGATTGTGGTCGGTGCAGACTTGATGGGCCCAAGTGGCCTCCTTCTGCACTGTAGGGATTCTATGATTATGCAGAGAGACTGTTTCAGGCAAATAAACTTTTCAATCATAAAAGATCAAGGATGCTCCCGTGAAAAGTGGCTGCCAATACAACTCACTTATATTTAAAATTACACTTGAGTATGATTTCATTTGATTTTGTTCAGATTTCATTGATCTCTGGGCCTAGTTTACAGTGTGTGCCAACCCATTGATTGTGTTGGTAATTCCATTGAGATGTGCCAGAGCAGCAAGGCAGAGGTTTGACACTGCAATTTCCCATGATGTAATTTCTGTTCTTATCCAGGTCACCAAAGGAAAGTGATGAGCAAACATTCCCTGCAAAAAGAGCCAGAAAATAATCATTTTAAATTCTTAGTTCACAACAGAACTGGGAGCTGGCTATGGACGGCATATGAGAAAACAAAGGGATTAACAATTTTATCTTCAATTCCACGGCGCTTCAATTGGATGTTGTCCACTCTTCTGTCTACACTGGACTCAGCCTAGGCACCAAAGTGAGACTGCTTTGTTTTAATGGCTGTTTTATAATTTAAATGGGCTTAAAATTTTGAGCTCATTCATTAAAATTCCTGTGAGGCAGCTATGCTAGCCACTGTGCCACTGTGCTGGGGCTAAATTGAGGTTAACCAGCTTGCTTTAACCCAGTTAATGTTGGCCTCAAATTCATAAGCACAGGAATTTGGTGGCACAGTGGCACAATGGTTAGCACTGATGCCTCACAGCGCCAGGGACCCGGGTTCAATCCTGGCCTCGGGTCACTGTCTGTGTGGAGTTTGCACATTCTCCCCGTGTCTGTGTGGGTTTCCTTCGGGTGCTCCGGTTTCCTCCCACAGCCCAAGGATGTGTGGGTTAGGTTAATTGGCCATGCTAAATTGACCCTAGTGTCAGGGGATTGGCGGGATGGATGTGTGGGGTTGCGGGAGTAGGACCTGGGTGGGATTGTGGTTGGTGCAGACTCGATGGGCTGAGTGGTCTCCTTCTGCACTGTAGGAATTCGATGAAAGGAAACAATGAGATAACAACAAGAATGAGTGACAGCATTGTGTGCCTTTAGCTGAAGAGAAAGTTGTTTGATAATGTGGTCAGGCTGGGTTTCTGTGGATTCACTATTAGAAAAAAATATAAGGAAAGAAACAGAACATGCCTGAAATACTCAGCTGGCTGAGTGGCATTTGTGGAGAGAGGGTGAATGATTTAGGTCAATGACTTTTCAGTTGAACTGATCTTCAGGTTAATGATTTGAAATGTTAATTCTGTTTTTCTCTCCACACATGCTGCTAGACCTGCTAAGTATTTACAGCACTTCCAGTTTTAATTCCAAGTTTCCGCACTATATTGCTTCTGATTAATTTAAGGATGGCATTTTTGGCCAAACTTTGAAGTTCAATCGATTATTATTATTATATTTGCTCCTTTACCTCTTCACCGTTCAAGGCCCCAAATACTCTTTTCAGGTTAAGCAGTATTTCACTTCCTTCAATTTGGGTTATTGCATTCGCTGCTCCCAAGGGAGGTCTCCTCTACAATGGGGAGACTAAACGCATTCTGGGTGGCATCTTTGCGGAACACCTTCGCTCAGTCTGCAAGCATTACCCCAATTTCTGTTGCGTGCCACTTTAACTCAGCCCCTTGCTCTCATGCCCGTATGTCCGTCCTTGGTCTGCTGTAATGTTCCAGTGAAGGAAGCCCAGTGTAAGCTGGAGGAGCAGCACCTCACCTTCCGGCTGGGCATGTCGCAGCCCTCAGTACTCAGCGTTGAGTTTGGCAACTTTAGATTTTGACCTTTCTCCTCTATCTTAACCGCCCCCTTTCTTCTTTTTAATATTCCATACATGTATTGCCTCAATGCAGAACACTCTCACCCCCTCTCACACCAGGCCATCTGTCTTTTGTGATTAAAGTTGCTACTTTTTTTTACAGTTTCTACATTCTCCTTCCTTTCGGTTCTGACGAAGAGTCTATGGACTTGAAACATTAACTCTGTTTCTCTCCTGATAGATGCTGCCAGACCTGTTGAGTTTTTCCAGCGTCCCCTGTTCTTGGTTCAGTTTCGAGCGTCGCAGTATTTTATTTATTTTAGATTATTATATATGATGGGTGACAAATTAAGCTTTAATTTCTGAAGCTAATAGATGAAAGACTAAATTATAACAGGACATTAACAATACTGTAAAATCTAATTAAAACTTTAAAACCTGTAGCTAGAAACTAAATATAGCTCCTTGAAAGTGGAGTCACAGGTGGACAGAATGGTGAAGAAGGCATTCAGCATGCTTGGTTTCATTGGTCAGCACAGTAAGAAGTTTAACAACACCAGGTTAAAGTCCAACAGGTTTATTTGGTAGCAAAAGCCACACAAGCTTTCGGAGCTCCAAGCCCCTTCTTCAGGTGAGTGGGAATTCTGTTCACAAACAGGGCATATAAAGACACAGACTCAATTTACATGAATAATGGTTGGAATGCGGATACTGACCTGAAGAAGGGGCTTGGAGCTCCGAAAGCTTGTATGGCTTTTGCTACCAAATAAACCTGTTGGACTTTAACCTGGTGTTGTTAAACTTCTTACTGTGTTTACCCCAGTCCAACGCCGGCATCTCCACTTCATTGGTCAGAACATTGAATACAGGAGTTGGGACATCTTGTTGAAGTTATATAAGGCATTGGTAAGGCCACACTTGGAATACTGTATGCAGTTCTGGTCACCCTATTATAGAAAGGATATTATTAAACTAGAAAGAGTGCAGAAAAGATTTACTAGGATGCGACCAGAACTTGATTGTTTGAGTTATAAGGAGAGGCTGGATAGACTGAGACTTTTTTCTCTGGAGCGTAGAAGGCTGAGGGGTGATCTTATAGAGGTCTATAAAATAATGAGGGGCACAGATCAACTAGATAGTCAATATCTTTTCCCAAATGTAGGGGAGCCTAAAACTAGAGGGCATAGGTTTAAGGTGAGAGGGGAGAGATACAAAAGTGTCCAGAGGGGCAGTTTTTTCACACAGAGTGGTGAGTGTCTGGAACAAGCTGCCAGAGGCAGTAGTAGAGGCGGGTACAATTTTGTCTTTTAAAAAGCATTTAGACAGTTACAGGGTAAGATGGGTATAAAGGGATATGGGCCAAATGCGGGCAATTGGGACTAGCTTCGGGTTTTCAAAAAAAGGCGGCATGGACAAATTGGGCCGAAGGGCCTGTTTCCATGCTGTAAACCTCTCTATGACTCTATGAATGATTATTTTGTATTTGTTGTACAATTGTTGTAATTGTCTTTAGCGTTAAATCAATCCAATATTATTTTAAATCCTCAACCTCATCTGATCTTGAAGCTGAGCAGAGGCCAACCTGCCTAATATTTGGAAATACGAGGTGCAGTTGGTTTTTGCTGCCAGCAGAGGCTGCTCTCAGCTCTGTGCATTCACATTGATTAATCACCGAGTTACTTTGCTACTTGCTCCAGTATTTTCCCTGTCTGTCTGTCTCTCTCTTTACATCTGTCTCTCTCTTTCACACTCTACCTTTCTCCTTTCCTCTGTTTGTCTGTCTCTCTCCATCTCTTGCTTCCAGTCTTTAGGGACACAGGAGTTTGGAGCGGATGTAAGCAATTCGGCCCATCAAATCTGCTCCACCAGTCATAAGATCATGGCTGATTTACCCCAGTTTGTACTTGAATACAGCAGTTATATTTTGTTTGGGAGAATCTCACTGTGGTCTCAAATGATCCTGCACAGTTACAGTAAAACTTCTCTAATTTTATATTTTATTCCCCTTGCAATAAACACCAACATTCCATTTGCCTTCCTAATCACTTGCTGTACTTATTGTGATTCACCCAAATCTCTCTGTACCACAAAGTTCTGCAATCACTCTCCATTTATACTGTTTTTCTGTTCTTCTTGTAAAAGTGAACAAGTTCACATTTTCCCACATTACACTTCCTCTGCCAAATTTTTGCTCACTCATCTAACTTGTCTATATTCCTTTGGAGACTCTCAGTCTTCTTCACTTTCTAACCTATTTTGGTGTCATCAGCAAACATAGCTACCATATCCTTTATCCAAGTTATTTATGTAGATTATAAACAGTTGAGGTCCCAGCACTGATCCCTATGGCATTCCACTACTTACAGCTTGCTAACCTAAAATAGACCCATTTGTCTCTACTCTTTGCTTCCTATTAGCTAACCAATCCTTTATCCGTGCTCATATGTTACCCTCGATACCATATTTTCTTATCTTGTGCAATAACCATTGAGGTAGCACCTTATCAAATGCCTTTTGAAATTCCAAGTGCACCACATCTATAGGTTCCCCTTTATCCACCTTGCTTGTTACTTCCTCAAAAACTCTAATAAATTGGTTGAACTCAATTCCACTTTCACAAAGCCATGTTGATTCTGGTTGATCACATTTTGATTTTCCAAGTATCCTGCTAAAATCTCTTTAATAACGGATTCCAGCAATTTCCTTATGACAGGTGTCCAACTTGTGTATTTGGTCTAACTGGTCTTAGTTTCTTGCTTTCTGTCTCCTTCCTTTCTTGAATAAGGATGTTACATTAGGCATTTTCCAATCCACTGGGACCTGTTCGGAATCTGAGAAATTTTGCAAGATTATAACCAATTCATCTACGATCTCTGCAGCCATTTCTTTTAAGAGTAAGAAGTCCCACAAAACCAGGTTAAAGTCCAACAGGTTTATTTGGAATCACAAGCTTTCGGAGCACTGCTCCTTCATCAGGTGAGTCAAATGAATGAGCAGCATTCCGAAAACTCGTGATTTCAAATAAACCTGTTGGACTTTACCCTGCTGTTGTGAGGCTTCTTACTGTGCTTACCCTAGTCCAACACCGGCATTTCCACATCATTTCTTTTAAGACTCTAGGATGCAGACTATCTTGTCCTGGGGAGTTGTCAGAGTTAATAATTATCCCAGCCCCTTTTTCCCGAGTAATTGTAAGTTCCTCTCTCCCATTCAACTCTTGATTTTTAAGGATCTTTGGGAAGTTGTCTAAGTCTTATACAGTGAAGACAGGCGCAAGATACCTGACTCTGCCATTTCCATGTTTTCTATTATCAATCTCCCTGATTCACTCCCTAGAGGACCAACACCAGCTTTAGTTTTTCTTTTCCTATTGAAACACTTGTAGAAACTCTTACCATCTGTTTATATATTACTAGCTAGCTTTTGCTCCATATTCCATTTTCTCCCTCCTTTTTTAAGTAATTCTTTGCTGATTCTTAGAATTTTCTAACCAACGTTAACTAACTAATCTCTGTAGATTTGTACTGTGTTTCTATCAATTTGATAATATCCTTAATTTCCTTATTCAGCCATGGATGATGGCTCTTTCTCCTCGAGCTTTTCTTACTCACTGGCATAAATCTTCACTGCGAGTTATTAAATTTCTCCTTAAAGATTGCATCTGTACTGTCCAACTTATAAAACACGTTTCCCAATCACTTTAGCGAGCTCTGCCTTTGTACCCTTATATTGACCTTTATTCAGGTTTAAAACACTAATCTTAGACTCACATTTCTTCCCTTCAAACTGAACATGGAATTCTATCATGCTTTGCATGTTGTCACTGTGGCGATTGTACAAGAATTATTACAGTCACCGAAAGGCTCCTTCACCATGAGATTATTGATTAATCCTGTCTCACTGTTCACTACCAGATCTAGAATAACCTGCTCCCTAGTTGGCTCTAGAATGTACTGCTGTAAGAAATTCTCCTGAATATGTTCTGTCAATTTATTCTCAGGCTCCCTTTGCCAATCTGATTCAGCCTATCAGTATGTAGATTAAAGTCACCCATGATTATTGCCGCATCTTTCTAACATGCCTCATTTATTTATTTCATTATGCCTGCCCCACCATGTAATTACTGTTAGCGAGTTGATAAACTATTCCCACAAGTGACCTGTTACATTTGCTATTCTACCCAAACGAATTCTACATAGAATCCCGACAGTGCAGAAGGAGACAATTTGGCCCATTGAACCTGCACCGACAACAATCCTATCCCCATAACCCCACGTATTTACCCTGCTAATCCCCTGACTCTAAGGGGCAATGTAGCATCGCCAATCAACCTAACCTGCACACCTTTGGACTGTGGGAGGAAACTGGAGCACCCAGAGAAAACCCACACAGACTCAGGGAGAACGTGCAGACTCCGCACAGACAGTCACCCATGGCTGGAATTGAACTCGGGTCCCTGGTGCTGTGATACAGCAGTGCTAACCACTGTGCCACCGTATATTTTGCTCTTTTAAGATAAGGTCATCTCTCATTACTGTATTAATGACACCCTTCATTAAGTGAGCTACCCCACCAACTTTTCCTAGCTTCCTATCTTTTTGAAATGTTAAATACTCTTTAATATTGAGGCCCCGCGTTGGTCCCCCTTTCTCTCTCTCTATCTATCTCTCTCTCTCTCTCTTTCCATCTATTTACTGCACATTCTTCTGAAACCAGACAAAATTGAAAGGGTTAAAATACAGTGAGGGAAAAACAAAGTAAATAGGTTATCAAAAAAAGCTGGAAGTCTTTAAATAAAGAAAATCAAAGCAGGCTACTTCTCACTGAAATAACCCTAAAAATATTTCCAATCTGTCTGATCTCAGAAGCTAAGCAGTGTCAGGCCTGGTTAGTGTTTGCTCGGGAGACTGCCTGGGAATACCAAATACTGTGGGCTTTTCTTGTCAGCAAAGGCTTCTTGGTGTTCTGCAGGTTGACGCTGCCTGCATTCAGCAATCTCTTGGCTATTCTCCCTCTCTCTTGTGTGTACTTACTCTTCTGTCCCACACTCGCTCTCTCAGTATTCTCCCTTGCTCCATCTCACTCTCTTTAATCTCTCTCTCTCACTCAATCTTGCTCACCTTCTTTCATGCTCCTGCTTTCTCCCTTTTGCTCTCTTTCTCAGGCTTTCGCTCTCTCTCTCTTTCTTGCTCTCTTGCTCTGTCTCTCATTTGCTCTCACGCTCTCTGTCTCTTACTCCATCTCTCTCACACTCTCTCACTCTTCTACACTCTCTCGCTCTTTCACAGTCTCGCTCTCTCTGACTATTCAGCTCTCTGACCATCCCACTCTTCTGATTCCGCCGCTATCAATGGAGGTTTCCCATTCTATATACCCCCCGCCACCAGTAAACTCATGGCAGGGGTTCACCATCGATGGGACCAGAAGATCCCACTGGCGAGAGCAGCCAGAAAATTCCAGCCTCTATCTGTCACACCCACTCTCTCTCATTCTCTATCTCTGGCACTATTTCTCGTTCACTTTCTGTCTCCTCTTTATCTCTGTCTCTCTTGTCCCTTTCTTGATCTCTCTCACTCTCTCACTCTAGGTTTTTGTTCTCACTCTCCCTCCGACAATCACTTTCTTCAGATCACTTCCTTGAATATTTTCCTGCTGGGTTAGACACCCTGGCCAATCTGGAGCCTTGACCCATTTGCGAAAAGGCCACCATCTTTTTGCAACAATTAATTTTGGGTCAGAATTTGTCAAATTGGTGAAAGAAGGCCCTCTGAAAAAAAAATTCAACAGAGGAACACGGTTTAGGATGTGGGAACACTGTGTGCAATGGTTTTGTTTAACAAGATAACAATACTAAATATTGCTGGCTTTATCTGGTGTCAAACCTGCAACAGATATTGGGCGGCACGGTGACACAGTGGTTAGCACTGCTGCCTCACAACGCCAGGGAGCCGGGTTCGATTCCCAACTTGGGTCACTGTCTGTGCAGAATTTGCACGTTCTCCCCGTGTGTGCGTGGATTTCCTCCGGTTTCCTCCCACAGTCCAAAAGATGTGCTGGTTAGGTGCATTGGTCATGCTAAATTCTCCCGCAGTGTACCCGAACAGGTGCCCGAGTGTGGCGAGTGGGGATTTTCACAGTAACTTCATTGCAGTGTTTATGTAAGCCTACTTTTGACAATAATAAATAAACTTAAACTTAATCATATTGAGAAATGGGTATTCTATTCTTCCTGTGGAAAATTTCCATTTGTTTTCATCATTAAATTTATAAAACAAACATGTGTATTGATTTTTGCTTACCTTTTGCCCTTTTCTCCAGATTCTCCATCACAAATCATCTTCTTAAATCATCATCCCCATCTACTCCAGCAACAAGTGCAAGGAGCTTATGGACTTTGTCACCAGGGAGGATACTATCCATTCAACTGTGTTTGCTGGTTCGTCCCCTTCCCCTTGACTACCAGGCAAGAATTTCCTTCAAGTTCCCTGCTGCCCTAGCCTTGAATTCACGTCTTTCTCTAGATCCTTTCCCAACTTCTGCCTTGCTCTCCCCACACTCACCCTATTCTTGAGACCCATTCCCTGCTCACTCAATCCTACCCCGATCAAACTGCTGGCCACATAACTTGGCTTACTGGGCTCCATATTAGTTGACATTGTTAGCAGTTCCATCTCAGGTACCGACACCACCCCTCACTTCAAATCTGTCACCATCACTGCTCTCCTTAAAAAACCCACCCTTGACTCCTCTATACATAACTGACATCCCCAACTTCCCCTTCCTCTCTAAATGAGCTGAAAGTCCTGTCACTTCCCAAATCCCAACCTATCTTTCCTGCAGCTCCGTGTTTTCTATCCCTCAATTCGGTTTTGGGTCCAGCACTGTACTCAGAGGTCACAAATGACATCCTAGGTGATTGTAACCGTGATAAACTATCCCACCTCAGCCTTCTTAAACCTATCTTCAGTCTTTGGTACTGTTAACCACATCATCTCCTCTACCACTATCCTCCTCCATCATTCAGTTGGGTGGAACTGCTGTTCTTGGTTCCATTCTTATCTATTGATTCCCAGCCAGAGAATCACTTCCAAAGGCTTTTTTAAAATTCATTTGTGGGACATGGGAGTCAAGATTTAATGCCCATTCCTAATTGCCCTTGAACTGAGTGTCTCACTCGGCTCATTTCAGAGGGCAGTTGAGAGTCAATCACATTGCGGTGGCCCTGAAGTCACATATTGGCCAGACCAGGTAAAGAGGGCAGATTTCCTTCTATAAAAGACATCAGTGAACCAGATGGGTATTTCTGACAATTGACAATGGTTTCATGGTGATCAGTAGATCCTTAATTCTAGATTTTCTATATTGAATTCAAGTTCCACCATCTGCTGTGGCGGGATTCAAACCCGGGTCCCCAGAATATTAGTTGAGTTTCTGGATTAATAGTCTACTAATAATACCAATAGGCCATCGTCTCCCCGATGCACTTTCCACTCCTGCATCCCGATTTACTGTGGCCACCGTTTATTTCTCATCTATATGCTGCCCTCTGGTGGGTCATCATTAAGAAACAGTGTCAATTTCCACATGTAAACTGGTGACGCCCAGCTCTCCCTCATCATCACATCTCTTGACCCCTCCACTGCCTCTAAATTGTCGGACTACTTGTCCGACATCCAGTGCTGTAGAAATTTCCTTCAACTAAATATTGGGAAGACTGAAGCCAATTTCTTTAGTTCCCAACACAGACTCAATTCTCTAGCCATAACTCCATCCCTTTCCCCTGACAAATGTCAGAGATGTAACCAGACTATTCAGAACCTGGGTGTCCTACTTGATTCTGAAATGAGCTTCCAATCACATATTTGTGCCATCACTAAGACCATCTATTTACACCTCTGAACATAGTCCCTCTCTGTCCCTGCATCCAAAGAACAAAGAACAAAGAACAGTACAGCACAGGAAACAGGCCCTTCGGCCCTCCAAGCCTGTGCTGCTCCTTGGTCCAACTAGACCAATCGTTTGTATCCCTCCATTCCCAGGCTGCTCATGTGACTATCCAGGTAAGTCTTAAACGATGTCAGCGTGCCTGCCTCCACCACCCTACTTGGCAGCGCATTCCAGGCCCCCACCACCCTCTGTGTAAAAAAACGTCCCTCTGATATCTGAGTTATACTTCGCCCCTCTCACCTTGAGCCCGTGACCCCTCGTGATCGTCACCTCCGACCTGGGAAAAAGCTTCCCACTGTTCACCCTATCTATACCCTTCATAATCTTGTACACCTCTATTAGATCTCCCCTCATTCTCCGTCTTTCCATGGAGAACAACCCCAGTTTACCCAATCTCTCCTCATAGCTAAGACCCTCCATACCAGGCAACATCCTGGTAAACCTTCTCTGCACTCTCTCTAACGCCTCCACGTCCTTCTGGTAGTGCGGCGACCAGAACTGGACGCAGTACTCCAAATGTGGCCTAACCAGCGTTCTATACAGCTGCATCAGACTCCAGCTTTTATACTCTATACCTCTATACTCTTTTGTACTCTATACTCCAATGTCGAACCCCTCATGCCTTTGTAACCTCCGGGCTTAACTATTCCCAGGCTCTTCTGGCTGACCTCCCAAATTCTATCCTCCATGGGGTCATCTTTTGCGAGCATCCGTCCCATCTCACCCATCACCTCTGTGCTCGCTGACCTGTTTTGGCACCCAGTTAAGCACTGCCTCATTTTAAAATTCTCAGCCTTGTTTTAAAATCCCTCCAGGGCCTAATCCCCTCCCTAGCTCTCTACTTTCCTCCAGCCCCACAGCCCTTCAAGGTATCTGCACTCCACCAATTCTGGCCTCCTGTGCCCATTCCTGATACATGGAGTGTGGTGTTGCCATAGTCCCAGATGACCATAGGCTGCTCTCCCCTTTGAGGGGGAGAGCTGACTGGGGGGTGGTTTAACCTGAGGATCACCACACCTCAGGCGAGGGGCAAGGTTGAGAAGGCGGGGCCTTCAAGTGTGGCCACTCGCTGTCTCCTGGAACTATCTCCTGGCACTAGCCCCTGTGACCCATGCCTGACACTGCCTCCTGGCACTCTGACTCTACTCTAGGGGCAGTGCTGGGGCAGTGCCCAGAGACATTGGCAAGAGCAGTGCCAGGGGGCCCCCTCTTTGGAGGTCCATTGGGGGGTTCCCAGTGTACATGTTGGGGAAGGTTCTCTGTGTACATGCTGGAGTGGTTCTCTATGTACATGGGTGGGGGGTGTGTCCCTGTGGGGGGGGAGGTTGTCCATGTGCCTGTGGTGAGGGGATGGTCTCTGTGGGTGTGGAGGGCTCCTCTTTTTATTAACCGGGCACCCCGATCTGGAAACCCAACATTGCCAGTGTTTTCAGACACCACCCCACCCTAGTGATGACGTGGGACAAACCTCGAGCATTTTTTTCTTCTAAGTGCTGGACAATAAGGCAAGGAAAGCTGACTGTGCTGCCAATGCTACTTCCAACCCATGTATCTTTTCAGCAATATTTAAATGCAAGTTTTTATTTCTAATTTCCAATTTCAGAGTGACTGCATTATTAGATTGAAACATAGCCTTCTAGTTTTGATTAAGACCCGAATTTGTACTTTGTATTTTTATTCCATTAAAGGAATAATTGCTGATTAATTCAGCCATGCTCTTCATGTATTTTCTTACTTGTGGTACATTGCCAAAAGCCAAAGAGGAGAAAGGTTCTTTGCGAGTGACAGGGCGGCACAGTGTGACAGTGGTTAGCACTGCTGCCTCACAGCACCAAGGACCCGGGTTCGATTCCCAGCTTGGGTCACTGTCTGTGTGGAGTTCGTACATTCTCCCCATGTCTTTGTGGGTTTCCTCCGGCTGCTCAGGTTTCCTCCCACAATCTGAAAGACGTGTTGGTTAGGTGCATTGGCCATGCTAAATTCTCCCTCAGTGTACCCGAACAGGCCCCGGAGTGTGGTGACTCGGGGATTTTCACAGTAACTTCAGTGCAATGTTAACATAAGCCTACTTGTGACATTAATAAATAAACTTTAAACTTGAAGCTGGACATCCCTCGCCTCAAACAGGCAAAATTCATGCAGGCTTTGCTCATTCACACATTCCCACTTCAGGGTCCAATTGCTCAGATCCGAATACAAGGCAAAGTAAGTACATAGGTACAGCAGGAGGCTAATTAGCTGCTCAAACCTATTCCACCAGCCAATAAGATCATGGCTGATCTGCAACCTACCTTATTGTAATAACGCAGGAAACCCAACTGGAAAGAAACATAATTTATTTACATTATGCAAAGATAACCCACTACCATGGTGTACACACAGGTCTCCACTTGGGACAAGTAGTTCAGCAGGCCCAGTCCTGGGTCTACCTTATGAAAGGCTTAGGTAATGAGTTCCAGCTGGGCAGACCATAGCCTGTTACCAGGGGAACTCATACTCAACAAGTCCCACAGGAAGATCAATTGGTGACTCCCCATGGATTCTGCATCAATTACCGTTTACAGAAGAGAGTTTCAAATTTCCACCATCCTTTGCATGCAGAAGTGATTCCTAATTTCACTCGTGAAAGGTCTGGCCCCAAATATATTGATTCTGCCCTCTGGTCCAAGACTCCCCAACAAGCAGAAATAGCTTCTCCCAATCTCCCCTATCTGTTCCCCTTTAATAGCTTGATTATTTTAATCAACTCACTCCTTAACCTTCTAAATTCCAGGGAATACAACCATGGTTTATTTAATTTCTCCTTGTTGCTCAGACTTTAAAGGTGTATGGCCCCATGCTGTTCCCTCACAATTTGTACCCACCTTCCCCACTATCCACTTGTCCCCTTCTTATCAGTTGGAGAAGGACACTTTACACTGGGTCCCATACTGATCTGGAGATCTTGGTACGTAAATTTTGTTTTGTGTCTTCCTTCTCTTCTCACAAAAAATATAAACTCTGCAACAGGATTGAAACATTGAGTGGAATTTAATGTAGGTGATGGAAGCCTCATCTGCCGCAAGAGAGCCAATAAGAGCCCCATGCATCATCTTTTTGGGAAGGCCCACCACGTTAAGTGCCAATGAGGCACCTAACTGGGCAGCTGGGGCCTTTCCTGGGATCAAAGACCCAAGAGTAGAAGTCCTGCCTGCTGAAAGCTGCCGGCCAATCAGAGGCCAGCAGCTCTTTAATCCTCAGCAGTGCCACTGGGAAGGTGGTGGTTGCCACTGGAAATGCTCCCACCTAAGGCCCAGGATCACTGATGGATCCAGGCCACATATGAGTGATGGCAGGGAGAAGGATCACAGGGTGGTAGGGGTCATGCGGGTGAGTGGGGGAGGTGATTGGGGTGTGCAGCAAGATGACTCTCAGTGGGCCCCCTTTGTCATGATGTTGGGCCCCTCGGTATTGGACACCCCTGAAAGCCTACGATAGGGTTTGCCTTTCAGCCTCCCCACTTGCCACTGGATGAATACCAGCAGTGGCAGAATGAGGCCCTTAAGTGGCATTAATTTCCCATTTAGGTGCTGCAAATGGCAGTGGGGCAGCAAGGCGGTCCATGAGCCTTCCCTCCACAAACTTAATCGGGGCAGAGATGGGTAGGCAGCAGAGTCCCCACCCACCACCCTTCCCTTACCACCAAGCTCACTACAGGAAGGGCATTAAATTTTATCCATTTAGTGGTAATTACCCCAGTGTAAGTGGCAGTTTAGGAGGTCTTGTGGCACAGTGAGTAACGTCTCTGCCTCTGAGCTAGAAGCCCTGGGTTTGCGTCCCTCCCCAGGACTTGATGGCCAAGGAAGGTGCGTTCATAATATGGTCAAACAGGTTGAGTGCATCACTCTGCCATTCCTTCTAATACGCCAATGGCTGGTGGTAACAGCAGGAGGGAGTCCTGGTCAGCCACACTTTATGTGGCATGGTGCCCCTCAAGCTATAAGCCCTTGGCGACAGACAAGTGACCTGTTCCAGCAATTATTAGCTATGGAAATGGATGAAAGGTTTTTTTTTAATTCATTCATGGGATAGGGGCGTCGCTGGCTGGCCAGCATTTATTGCCCATCTCTAGTTGCCCGAGGGCAGTTGAGAGGCAACCACATTGCTATAGCTCTGGAGTCACATGTAGGCCAGTCCAGATAAGAATGGCAGATTTCCTTCCCTAAAGGACATTAGTGAACCAGATGGGTTTTAACAACCATCGACAATTGTTTTATGGTCATCAGTAGATTCATAATTTCAGATATTCTTTGTTGAATTCAAATCCTGCTGTGTTAGGGTTGGAACCCCAGGCCCCAGAACATTAGCTGGATTAATAATCTAGCAATAATACCACTAGGCAATCGCCTCCCCTAAATGCACCACTAGATGCAGGATGAGAGTTGCAATGGAAGTAACAGTTTAGCTAGTCCAGCAGCATCTTTCCCATTGAACAAAGAACAAAGAAAATTACAGCACAGGAACAGACCCTTCGGCCCTCCAAGCCTGCACTGACCATGGTGCCCGACTGAACTAAAACCCTCTACCCTTTCGGGGACCATATCCCTCTATTCCCACACTATTCATGTATTTGTCCAGACGCCCCTTAAATGTCACTATCGTATCTGCTTTTTAAAAAAGAAATCCCACCCAGGCCCTATCACCGCAACTATTTACCCTGCTAACCTTCCTAACACTAAGGGGCAATTTAGCATGGCCAATCGACCTAACCTGCACATCTTTGGACTGTGGGAGGAAACCGGAGCACCTGGAGGAAACCCACGCAGACACAGGAAGAACGTGCAAATTCCACACAGTCACCCGAGGCTGGAATTGAACACGGATCCCTGGTGCTGTGAGGCAGCAGTGCTAACCACTGTGCCACCGTGCAGCCCCATTGATCACCCAGTTGTGCTTCCCTTGGTTGCACCCTAGCACATCTAAATAACCAGAAAGTGCAAAGTTCGTCATTCCTACAAGTATGTTAAAAAATTCGTTGTTTTAACTTAGATTGAACATGTCAACTGTGATCAGAGTTCATGTGATATATGCTCAAACAACCCAATTCTGTTGCCGATTTGTTTATATGTCGAAATTGTGTTGTACAGCATTAGTGCAGCGTAAAATTCCTTTATCTGCTCCTTTAACTAGAGGCCTATTATATTTATCTTAAATAGGTTAATTTTTCTGATAAATTGAGAAACAAAGACTATCATACAAATACCTTTTTAAAAAGTATTAATTCTCAAACTATGGGTGTTATTGGCAAGGCCATCATTATTCTGCACTGTAAGGATTCTATGGATTCCATGGTATTATGGCACATTCCTAATTGCCCCTTGAGAAGATGGTAGTGGGACTTTTTGAACTGCACCAGTTCTTGTGGTGAAGTTGTTCCCACACTCAGATAGGGAGTTCCAGGATTTTGACCTAGTGACGATGAAGGAATGTGATATTTGTCTGAGCTGAAATGACATACAACTAGGTAATATGTGAAAGGACCCCATGCATCTTCTGTGGTGAAGTTTGCAAGTTTTGGAGGTGATGTCAAAGAAACCTAAGCAATTTGTTGAAGTGCATTATGAAGATAGCACCCATTTTAGCTATGCTGCACTGATGGTGGATGGAGTGTATGTGTAAAATGGTGGATGGGCTATTAATCAAGTGTATTGCTTTGGCCTGGATGGTTATCAACCTTCTTAAGTATTGCTGCAGCTGCATCCATCCGGGGAAGCGGAGAGTATTCCATCACTCTTCTGATTTTTGACATGTGGATGGTGCAAAGGTTTCATGAGCTACTCACAGCAGGATACCCAGACTCTGATCTTTTCTAGTAGCCACAGCATTTTCATGGCTGGTTTAGTTGAGTTTCTGGTCAATGGCGACCCTCAGATTGTTGATAGTGGGACATTAAGGGATGGTAATTGAATGTCATGGGAAGGTGGTTAGGCCTCCTCATGTTGGCAGTGCTTATTCCCTGGCATCGCATGGTGTAAATGCTATTTGCCATGTGTCACCTCAAGTCTGGATGTGATCCAAGTCTTGCTGCTTGGATTTAAACAATTCAGAAAGCTTATCCTTTTGTTAAAATACTTTAACAGCCTCTCACTCCTCCCTATTTCTGTAACCCACCTCTAACCCTATAATCCTCTGAGACCTCTGTGCCTCTCTAACTCTGATCCTTTGTACAAACTTGATTTCCATCTCCTCACCATGACAGCTTTACCTTCAGTCATTTGGGTTCCAAACTCTGGAATTCCCTCCACAAACATTTCCACCTCTGTACCTTCTTCTTTGGCTGGATCTTAATTTCTGTTTGAGTACACTTCAGTGAAGCACTTTGGGATGTTTTACTGTGTTAAAGGCATTTTATAAATGCAAGTTACTGAAATTGTCCTACGCAACAGTTTAAATGTTAGTTGTGTTTCAGAGCACAGAAATTCACCAAAACATTGCGAAGGTCCGTATTAAACAAGTCTGCATTTTAAACTCTTGACTTGCTTCTTCTTTCCTCCCTGAGTTTGCAAGTTTTTGACCACACCAACTCATAGTTGCCTCTCGTGTTTATCTCTTGTGGTTCTCAGCTGAGGGCTTGATTGCTTCTCCTCGGTCCCTGAAGACGTCAAAAAGGAAGAAAGTTCTGCTTCTTAAAATGAAAGCAAAAAAAAAGTTGCCTCTGCTCAAAAATACTCTAATCTCGATTTATCTGATGGTGATATCAAAAAATTATTTTTCAAAACCCTTTCTCAATGCAGAAATAAAACGAGACAGTTTTTCCCCAAAACTTAATTTGCCATCCCACCAAGCAAAAATAAAATGGAATATCAGCGTGAAACACAATGTTTAATGGAAAGTGTAATGACAAATTTATTAACATTAGTAACGGTTGCAGAATACATTAGGGCAGTTTAGCCTTCCAGGCACTTTGAAATCTGATGGAGTTTTTCTTTAACTCTATCCCATTTGGGACAGCCGAGTGAATACTCGGAATTAGAGAAAAGTTGCTGGACGACACTGGCAGCGTTTGGAGGTCAGATTTGATTTTAAAGATTGCTACATGTGTCGTTCATTTCAACGACGCGTGGCATATTTTTATTTCAGTTTCTTCACTCTTTCCCCCTTCCTCTTCTGAAGATGGAAGAAGGTGGAAGTGAGTATATCCGGGGTACATGGGGTCCTTGATTATGCTGGCTAGTTTCCCGAGGCAGTGGGAAGTGTAAACAGAGTCAATGGATGGGAGGCTGGTTTGCATAATGCACTGGGCTGTGTTCACAACCCTTTGTAGTTTCTTATCCTGAGATGCAAGTTCTTTCTTCATGAATGCTTTGGTGCAGGTGTCACCAGATAACCATCAGCTGTAGGAACCCTGGCTGATTACTCCCCCTTCTGAAGTCTTACTATTCATTGGAGTTTCTACTGTTGCTCAAGCTGAAAGAAGCTAACTTAAACTATCCAACCTAGGGGCCTCCCGGAATTTCTGGTTCAGTACCATTTTAGATGGTGCATTTTGGTTAGGTTTTGGAGCTCCCAATGATCTTGGTTCAACTACAGATCTTTTTTTTAAATTCAGCTGATAGAGTTCGACCAAAAAGGGTAAGTGCAGCATTAACATTGGGTGCATGAAGCAGTAATGCTGTTTCTGCAAAATGCATTCAATGAAATGTTACATAGTTCACCTCCTGAACATTCTTTATAATGCTGATTGTGTTTTTATTCCCTGAGTCTCACCAATTTTTACAGATGCACCATAGAAAGCACACTTCTCCAGATGTATTACGGCTTGGCATGGATCCTGCTCTGACCAAAACAGCAAGAAACTATGAAGGGTTGTGAACATAGCCCAGTCCATCATGCAAACCAGCCTCCCATCCATTGACTCTGTCTACACTTCCCGCTGCCTCGGAAAAGCAGCCAGAATAATCAAGGACCCCACGCACCCCTGACATTCTCTCTTCCACCTTTTTCTGTCAAGAAAAAGATACAAAAGTCTGAGATCATGTACCAAATGATTCAAGAACAGCTTCTTTTGATTTGATTTATTAATGTCATGTGTATTAACATAGTGAAAAGTATTGTTTCTTGCGCGCTATACAGACAAAGCATGCCGTTCAGCGAGTAGGAAACGGGAGAGTGCAGAATGTAGTGTTACAATCATAGCTAGGGTGTAGAGATGACTGTTGCCATCAGACTTTGGAATGGACCTGTCATATACAGTGGAAACCCCGATTTTACATGCCCCGATTTAGCGCGAAATCGGATATGACGCAATCGCGCGACGGATCTTTTTTTTTTGTTGCTATTTCCGGTTTAGTGAATTAGCGCGACCCCGATTTCGCGCGACCCTGATAACATTCGCGATAACATTTTATGGACCCCAACCATCGCGTTAAAACGGGGCTCCACTGTATTAATCTGTATTAATCTTTCTCTGAACCCTAGCTATGGCTGTAGCACTACATTCTGCACCCTCTCCTTTCCTTCTCCCCTATGTACTCTATGAACGGCATGTTTTTGTAGGTATAGCGCAAGAAACAATACTTTTCACTGTATTCCAATGCATACGACAATAATAAATCAAATATAAAAAAAGAAACAATTAACTTTAATTTGCAAAAAATGAAAAAAAAAATGGGGAAGAAGGCAGTTTCCCGTACGATGCTGTTAGAGGGCGGTGTGAGGCTCCTGTTCCCTATTGGGCGCGGTGCACTATGGGGTTTGTAGTCCCCGGTCTGCAGAGATCGGCAGCAGGCGGTGGATGGGGGAACTACAACTCCCGGCGTGCCCCGCGGGGGGGCGGGGGCGCGGGCGGCGGTGGCGGTCAGGCTCAGCCCCAGAGCGAAGAAGCGCCAGGGCAGTGACAGAGTGCTTTGTGCCGTGGCGCAGAGGCACAGGTAGGTTGCAGTGCAGGTAAGTGTAGGCTAGGAAAGGAGGCATCAGCACCAACCAGGCAGGAGTGGAGCGGTTTCCTGAGCAACAGCTTCTAAAAAGGTTTTCTGGGGCTGAAGTTTTCTGGGGTTGGAGGAAACTTTCAGTTTCCCCTTTTAAGGGGAACTTTCCCAAACTGAACCTCACTTAAGTGCGTTGCACATATTTGACAACAGTGTTCTTTTGCACTCTTTACGGTTCTAAAGACATAGTGGCTCCAGCAAGACTATATTTGATCACAGACTCTTGGGTTGTTTGCAAGTAAACAAGAACTGAAGAAAGGACGGAGGAGGGAAGCTTGAGAAGGGAGAGTTAAGGAAGGGAGCATGCATTGCCCAGGCTCAGGAGAGTGGTGGAAAAGCTTTGCTGTAAGAGTATACAAGTTCAAACATGTTTGTTGTTAATTATGAAAAGGATTATGCAGTGGGTCTGTGTACCCAAACCCCAAAATACATGTTTCACTGACTTGTGTTCCACATTGATGTTGCTCTTTGCAGCCACTACACTCCAGACATAGCTATACTGAACAGAGAAGTTACAGCATAGCGACAGACCAGCCTGACCTTTGTCGCTTTATCCTCCACTCAATAAATAGTTCTAAGTACTGGGCATTTATTTATTGCCATCAATTGCTTTGAAGCATAGTTGTTATTTGGTTTGAAGGCATCTCTTTGTGTTGCAAGAATATTACATGTTGACTTCTTGTGATCGTGGTTCTTTTTTTAAAAAGGAGTGAAAGTGAGAAGCTGATTCATACTCACACTTGCATTGCATTACTAATCTGGACTTTAAAAAAGGAATATATTTGTTTTGTATGCGAAAGTGGATACCACATGTTTCATCGGGTATTGTGGTTAAAGCATCGAATGCAGTCAACTGAGTGAATCATACTTGTTGAAAATTATCTCTCTGCCAATTTACTGGTACATCATCAACCCAGTTGATGGGATTTTATTCAATTTTTTTATTGTCATATAGAGAGTCAAAGAAACTGTCAAGTTTAGTGATGTCCAGTGCTAGGTTTTGCCCTGGAAATTTCTGGGTGCCTGATGGGCGATGGGTCTGAAGGTCTGCTTTCCATTGTTGCTCAAACTCTTGCTTACTAGTGCCCGTTGGGCACCGCAGGGGTTGGGGTGCGTTATTGACCCCGATAATCACATTTTAATTTGATGTCTTTAAGTTTCTTTTGTACTTTGATTTTTGCTCGGGCTGTTCCCCCTCCTTTTGGGGAGCTGCCCTTTTTACTTTGTCCTGACTTAATTTGAGTTTGTTTATTTGGTTTGACCTAAAAAGAGGCCAATGCCTGTTATACTCAGCGATCATTTAAACCCACGCCCCAGGTTTGATCCCTGGTTGGTGTTTAGCTATCTGATCCTCGATGCCAAAGTTGCTGTATTTTGTTTCAGAATCGCTTGGTTAGGAAGGGTAAAGTTGGTCACAGTTCTCATTCCTGCCCACTAACCAATAATCCCTACTGGAAGGGGTATATGAGTATGGGTGTTGTGAGGGAGATTGGGTTTAGTTTTGATTCCTTCCACAGTTGAATATTCCATTCGTTTTTGCTATGTTGATGCGCAGGTTAAACGTGATACTGGTGGATAAGCAGTAAACGGTGGAGAGTCTACCAAAGGATGAGGTCTCCGGGAAGAGTAGCATAAATTAAGGAGCCCATCTTAAGTTGCATTCAAATATTTGGAGGAATTAGAGAGGAAAATTTAGACCTGATTAATAAACAGCATATCTGGGAGGGAAGTGATGGAGAGAGGAGATTAAATAGAAAACAGATGTTTCTACTGCTACATTTCAGAAGTGCAGGGGATCTTTTGGAAGCTGCACTCTCAATCCTTCCAGTAACTGGGTTCAACCTTTTGTGGGTGTACAGGGCAAAATTACATGTTACGACAGTCACACACAATGGGATCAAGCTTAGCTTTTGAATCAGGAATGCAGTTTCTTTGCTGTAGTTGTTTAGAACACTTGGCAACAAGACAAGAGAGTAAGCATATTTTTGTTCCATCCGTTGTAGATAGTGGATCTGACATTACAATCCAACAGATCATGGGGGGGGTGCAATCACTGGAACTGCCTCCTGCGAAGGGACCCCATAAAGTGGGCTGCGCAGACGTCATGGCTGATCACACAAGGCAGGTAAGGTATTTCATTAGGAGATTATATTTAATAAACCTTTGTGTTTTTGCTGTCTAGTAATTTTTTAAAATTGTTTTGTGGGATGTGGCTATCACTGGGAAGGCCAGCTTTTAATGCCCATTCCGAACTGTTCTTGTGAAGCTGATGGCAAGCTACCTCCTTGTATCTTCTTTGTACTGACACACCTACAGTGCTGTTAGGAAAGGGGTTCCATGATTTTAATCCAGCAACTGCAAAGGAATCCGATATAGTTCCAAATCAGGGTAGTGCGTGGCTTAGAGGGGAATTTGTAGGTGTTCCCATGTGTCTGCTGCCTTTGTCCTGCTAGGTGGTCGAGGTTGCAGCTTTGGAAGGCGTGCCACTTGGTGATTGTTACAGTGCATTTTGTACATGGGAGTGAATGTTTAAGACGATGGATGGGGTGCAATCAGGCAAGCTGAATGAATTATCAAACAAAGAGCTGGTGCTTTTATTGCACTTGAGGTTTCTGTAATGAAACACTGGAAGTTCCATCTATGCACAAGTGCAAAGATTCATGGGATTCATTGTTTATTCGTTCTTGGGATGTGTGTGTCTTTGTCAAGGCTGACATTTTCCCATTACTGGTTGCCCTCGAGAAGGTGGTGGCACTGCATTAACTGCTGCAACCTGTGTGATGAAAGCATTCCTACAGTGCTGTGAGGGGTCCAGGATGTTGACCCAGTGGCGTTGATGGAACGGCCAATATGTTTCTAAGTGGAGATGTTATGCGACTTGAGAGAAACTTGGTTGTGGTGTTTTTGTGCACGTGATGCCCTTAACTTTCTATGATGTGGAGATGCCGGCGTTGGACTGAGGTGGGCACAGAAAGAAGTCTCACAACACCAGGTTAAAGTCCGACAGGGGAGTCTCACCTGATAAAGGAGCAGCGCTCCGAAAGCTTGTGATACCAAATAAACCTGTTGGGAGTTTAACCTGGTGTTGTGAGACTTCTTACTTGTCTTTCTAGGCAGTATAGGTTTAGGAATTGCTGTCGAAGAAATGTTAGGGAGTTGCTGCAGGACACCTTGTAGATAGATGGTGGAAGGAGTGAATATTTAAATTGGTGGATGAGATGCCAGTTAAGCGGGCTGCTTTGTTCTGGATGGTGTTGAGCTTCTTGAGTGTTGTCGCAGCTGCACCCATCCAGGCAAGTGGACATTGTCCATCACAATGCTGATTGTGTACCTGGTAGGTAGTGGAGTGACTTTGGGGAGTCACTTGTCACCCTTTGACCAACTTCAGTTTCCATGGTATTTATGTGGCTGGTCCAGTTGAGTTCCTGGCCAGTCGTGACCCTATGGTTGTTGGACTTGCAGTGTACTCTGCGAAATTGCTTGTTGTTTCTGTATTGGAGGACCAGATACCCAGTGGAGGCTCGTGCTGTGGCCTGTCTATCAGGGAAGTTGTGAGATTGGTTCCTGATGGGGCTGCATCCTCTTTGTTCCTCTGAGTGAAAGTCCACAATTGATCAACAGGCACTGTGTCCATGAGATATCTGGTTCAGTTTCTTACCCCTCTCTCCCTGCTCAGTGAGGCTAATTTCAGCATTATTATCACTGTCTGGCTAACTTGACACCACATGGATGGTATGTAGGGTTCAGAACATCAAAGCTAATGCACTTGCTTGTTTGCCTTCTTTCTGAGGAGTGAAAAGGGATGCAATTTTGTGTTTTTGGTGCAGCCACTAACCCAATTCTACTTCCTGCTTTATAAACATTAAAAATAAAAAAAATGCAACCTTTTCAAAACTGTTGATGTCCCAGGAGGATAAGGGTGGCGGGCGGATGGAGATTACAGAAGTGATGTAGTCAAATCGGGGCCTTGATGGAGTAAGCTAGATGCTTATTTTAATCTCGACACTCAGAACATCGGAACAGATGCATTCTGCCCCATCAAACCTATTCGGTTCCTCAAGTCTGTTCCACCGTTCAATGTGATCACGACTGACCTGTTGTCCAACTATCCTAACCTTTTTAAGACTGTGAATGTGAAGGCACAGAATGTTGTTTGCTGCTTATGAATTTTATTGGTCTACAATTTGATTAATATGATAATCTTCTTGCCTGTGTGGGTTTCCTCCGGATGCTCTGGTTTTCTCCCACACTCCAAAGATGTGCGGGTTAGGTTGATTAGTCATGCTCAGTTGCCCCTTAGTGTCAGAGGGACTAACAAGGTAAATGTGTGGGGTTACAGGGATAGGGACTGGGTGGGATTGTTGTCGGTGCAGACTCGATGGGCACTGTAGGGACTCTATGATTTCATAATGGAAAGGAAGATAAGTACATGGCATCTGATTATTTAAAACACTTTGTGTAAATTAAAGGAAATGTGCTAATTCTTAATGTTTGCATCAACTCCTGTTTAATTTGATGTCTTGATCTTTGAGATTTTGGGGTCCAGTCACTTCCATTTCAACGTTTAAAGTCTGTGCCTCTAGTTGTAAAACCTGAATGGCAAAGGCTTTGGTTGCTTTGCAGTTAAAGTCAGTACGGTCTGCTCTGTGACTTTGCTGTTGCAAACAGAATATGGGGTGTGGGCTAAGCTTCTTTTCCCTCCTAGGTAACATTCCTACAGCTAAAGGTAGAAAAAAAAGCCTTGTATTTATCTAACACCTTTTATGATGTCAGAGTGCCCCAAAGCTCTTTTAGAAGTGAGGTCACTGTGCAACTGTAAAGAAATGTGTAACCAATTTACATGTAACGATTGCAATGTCCCAGCCAAAGGAAGAGACCCACCTCAGTGCAGCAGTCCCTCAACACTGCATTAGAAGTGCCAGCTGGATTATATGCTCATGTGGAACTTGAAACCATGACCTTCTGGCTCAGCCCTGGCACTGTGGCACCACGCTCGTTACACAGACCAGTCAAATCACAGCAACAATTGTGCTGTGATGTGGTTGCAATTGGCCATTCCATATTGGCACGGACATGGTTTGAACAAACTGACCAGATTCCCTGGAGAGTAGCCTGACCCAAGGGTTTTAATCACAGATTTTTGTTATTGTGGAGTTTCTTTTTCATATTTATTGCAACATCAGGTAAAGGGCCAAGCTCCAAATCGCAAGACACAAACCAAATGGAAGCAACAGGAAAGACAAAATAATTCATAAATTGCTGGTTAGTCGATTCTAAACATAAGGGGGGATGTAGCCTACTGGAATTATTGTTAGACTATTAATGCAAAAACTCAGCTAATGTTCTGGGGACCCAAATAAAAATATCTGGAAGTAAAAATCTGATGAAAGCATTGTCAATTGTTGGAAAACCCCATCTTGTTCCTTAATGTCCTTTTGGGAAGGAAATCTGCCATCCTTATCTGCTCTGGCCTACGTGCGACTCCAGAGCCACAGCAATGTGGTTGACTCTCAAAGAACAAAGAA